>NW_017537308.1:23833-24885 GCF_001853355.1 Bactrocera latifrons
TTTCGATGGTAAGGTCTTCTGTTGACTGTCCCATGCTCGACAAAATTGTTTACAAGTCTCATTATGGTCCATCTGCTCGGAGAATTGCCGCCAAACGTGCGCCTATACTCTCTTTGAACCGAAACTACGGACTCCAGTGCGTAATAGCGGCGGACAATCCAAATTCTTGTTTTACTGTCCCATTTATCCATTTTTGTTAAATGTAAAAGTCAATCTGCAAAATAGAAAAAAAAATTAACCACATTCATTAAATATAAAAAAAGTTATTTTTTTTTGGTGGCGGCTTTCATCAGACACCCTGTATGTACAGTTTTGTCATGTATGGTATTAATATACTCTCTGCAATTTTATGTTTTCTTCTGATATCTTTTTTTTGTTTTTTGTCACTTCACTTTTTTTCTTTTCACCACGTATAATTTTATATTTATTATGTATATTTTTTTTTATATTCCCTCGCAATGTGTTCACTTTTAATTTTTTGTCCGTCGGTCCCTTTTGTTCCTTTTTGTRTGGTGTCCTCATGTGTCCTCATGTGTGTTGAATTCGTAATGTTGTGTGCGTGTGATGTGGAATGTGATGATGATGTGGTGTATGTAATGTGTGTGGTGTGGGAGTGTGATTTTGTGAGGGGGGTCTGAGCCTCATATAGCCCCCGGTGTTTCTAAAATTTTTGAAAAAGTGTTACTGTCAAGGATGACTCTTTTCCTCCACGAAAATAATGTAATAACAATGCACCAATTCGGTTCTCGTGCTAAACATGGCTCTGTAGAGCAAGTAAATAGATAGAATAGAACGAAATCAAGAAAACACTCGAGCACAGAGAGTGTTGCTCTTAATTGGCGTAGACACCGCTTACACGATTATAGCAGAGTTAACATCAGCGCGTCAGTCGTTTCTTCTTTTCGCTACATGGCGCCAATTGGATATTCCAAGCGTAGCCAGGTCYTTCTCCACCTGATCCTTCCAACGGAGTGGAGGTCTTCCTCTTCCTCTGCTTCCCCCGGCGGGTACTGCGTCGAATACTTTCAGAGCTGGAGTGTTTTCGTCCAACG
>NW_017537308.1:25150-26268 GCF_001853355.1 Bactrocera latifrons
AGAGTTATCCTGCGTTGGATTTCTAGGCTGACATTGTTGGTGGTGTTTACGCTGGTTCCAAGATAGACGAAATTATCTACGACTTCAAAGTTGGGACTGTGACGTGAGAGCCTAGTCGCGAGTGTGACGACTGTTTGTTTGATGACAGGAGATATTTCGTCTTGCCCTCGTTCACTACCAGACCCATTTGTGTTGCTTCCTTGTCCAGTCTGGAGAAAGCAGAACTAACGGCTAGGGTGTTGAAGCCGATGATATCAATATCATCGGCATACGCCAGCAGCTGTACTCTCTTATAGAATGTTGTACCCTCTGTATTTAGTTCTGCAGCTCGAATTATTTTCTCCAGAAGCAGGTTGAAGAAGTCGCACGATAGGGAGTCGCCTTGTCTGAAACCTCGTTTCTGACGGAGCTTTTGGTGTTGCTCAACGTCAGTTTAGACAGCTGTATTAGTTTTGCGAGGATACCAAATTCAGACATCGCGGCATAAAGACACACTGGTAAGGTCCAATGTTGACGGTGGCTATAATCTTTCACACAATACGCTCGCCTTATAAGCAATGTTGAGGAGGCTTATCTCACGGTAGTTGGYGCAGATTGTGAGGTCTCTTTTTGTGGATTGAGCACACTTAAATTCCAATCGTTGAGCATGCTTTCGTTCGACCATATTTTACAAAGAAGCTGATGCATGTTCCTTATCAGTTCTTCGACGCCGTGTTCGAATAGCTGGGCCGGCAATGCATCGGCCCCCGCYGCTGTGTTGTTCTTCAGGCGGGTAATTGCTATTCGAACTTCTCCCTGGTCGGGCAATGGAACGTCTGCTCCATCGTCGTCGATTAGGGCATCGGGTTCGCAGTTCGTCATTCAGCAGGCTGGAGAAGTGTTCCCTTCATAATTTAAGTATGCTATGGGCATCGGTGACTAGATCACCTTTGGGGGTTCTACAAGAGTAGATGCTCCGGTCTTGAAACCTTCTGTAAGCCGCCGCGTAGAATTTTCGAGCATTACCCCTATCGGCCAGCTTATCAAACTCTTCATACTCACGCATTTCGGCCTCTTTCTTTTTCTGTCTGCAAATGCGTCTCGCTTCCCTCTTCAACTCTCGGTATCTATCCCATCCC
>NW_017537308.1:30133-37201 GCF_001853355.1 Bactrocera latifrons
GGCTAGACGTTCATTCACCGGGGTGAATGATAGTACTCGGCGACGGAGTCTCTCTCCCACCACGAATCCCACACCAAACTTGCGCTCCTTTATATGGCCGCTGCAGTAAATGCCACAAGGACCTACTCGTCTCTGTCCTTGTCGCGTCCATCCCATTTCTTGGACGGCGGTGATGTCAGCCTTTAGTTTCACAAGGACATCAACCAGCTGGGCAGCGGCACCTYCCCAATTAAGGGACCGGACATTCCAGGTGCATGCCTTCAAATCATAGTCCTTAATTCCTTTGCCATGGTCGTCATTAAAAGGGGGGTAACTCATCCCAGACTTGTTGTTTCTTCTCATTGGGGGTGGGTTTTTACGTGGCGGGTCCCAAAACCAGCGCACAACCCTATGTAGGGGATATTTCGCSTTCTCACTTTAGCTCGCCTTCAAACGGATGTTCTTTGGCTACCCAGAGGATACTTGGTCAAAGACCGGAAGTCGTGAGCTGCTTGAGTCATATATAAAAGAATCGTTTCTGGCCACTCCCAAGTGAATGGCGATCAGAGAACTTTCCTCACTTGCGTGAACTTCTACACATGATTCCATCCTCCCGAACATAGAGAGTACTGTTCAGCTATTTTCCTAGATGTAGCTCATTCGTTCGATAAGGTCTGGCATGAAGGCCTTTTATGGGAAATCAAAAACGTTTTACCTTACGAATTGCATAAACTCATATTTAAGAAACAGGAAACTTACAGTTAAAGTAGCAGACTTCATATCAGAAGAAGTAACAGATGTCTCATCAGAGCATCAAGAGTATTAGAGCAGCACTAAACTTTTGTCGAAGAATGGCTAGCCAACAGACGTATAAATATTAATGAGCAAAAATTCAAACATGTTACATTCTCGCTAAGACCAGAAACGTGTCGGACAGTTAGCATAAACAATGTTCTAGTACACCAAGCGAATGAAGTAACTTATCTTGGGATTCACCTGGATCGAAGGCTCACGAAGCGAAAACTTATAGATTTAAGAAAATTTAAATTGGCTTTTAAAGAAAAATTGTAAACTTAGCCTAGACAACAAAGTTCTGTTGTACAATGCAATCATACAACCGATTTGGATGTATGGAATTCAACTGTGGGGTACGACCTGTGCAACCAACATTGATATAATGCAAAGGTTCCAATCTAAAAAGCTTAGAACAATCACGGTTGCACCATGGTACATGCGTAATGAAAACAATCATTGAGATCTTCATATTCCTATGGTAATGAAGGAGATAGATAACAGGAGAATGAGATATATTTCTAAACTTCGCGAACATCCAAACCCATTGGCTAATGCCTTGGCAAATTCTCGCAATCAAACACGTTTAAAAAGAACTGATCTACCAGCCTACTAGAGCGCAACGTTTCACGAAAAAACCTTAACCATATTGTTGAGCTTATTTAGTGTTAAATAGATTTAAGATTTGAATACTTATTGTTAGGCTTTACTAAGCAGATCCAATAAATAAAGAAATATTGAAGAAAAAAAAACTCTATAATGCGTTGAGGGTATTTCCACGTATGTACATATATTTTTTGTGGAGTTATTTCCATATGCCATATTTGTACGATGCTTAGATGTGCATCTTCTAAGTTGAGTAGGAAAGGGGTACGTATTAAGAAATGATCTGTAGTTATAGGTTCTAAATTGGTTGGGTCTTCACCTAATGGGCTTAAAGGCTGAGAATTCAAGTAACTTTCGGTTCGGGTTAGGAGGGTAGCTAATTCTTTGAAAGTGGATTTCTGGTTCTGAGACACCTTTTTTAAACCTTTCACTCCTGCTTCCCAAAGTCCACCCATGTGTGGAGCTCCTGGAGGATTAAAGTGCCAGTTGGTGTTTTGGTGTGCTCCACTAGTTGTTACTTGTATTTTTAATGATTTCATGAATTTTCGTAATCTTTTATTAAAAATTTAGACGCTAACGAAATTAGTAATATTGTCCGAATAGAGATCGGCGAGACATCCTTTTTCCTTTTGTACTTATTCATTACTTTCTTATTTCGTTAAGGTATAAGTAGGTGGACTTATATTTTGAACGGTGCCAACGAATTTTTGTAAATTCAATATATAAACTATTATATTATAACTGGCGCCGTCTTTAAAAAAAAACCTATGTGAATTTAAAGTAAGTTAACTAAAGTTAAATTGAAAGAAGAAGCCATCAGTTTTGCGGCATATAGTACGATTATATATTTGAGAGTTAAGCTGACGGATTTGGAAAATGTTGCTAATACAAAAAAAAAGTGACGTGAGATACACTTTAAAGCGAATAAAATTTTCTGGAAATGGAAAAATAACGATAGACGTAATAAAAGAAGAGGCGAGTTAAGGAAAAAAAACAGAAACAGCAACCACACAAATAAAAAAAATTAGGGGTGGCGAATACTCGAAATTTCGAATTATTCGACGCGTATCGAACCGAGTTATTCGATCTGAGATTCGATCCGAATATTCACATTATTAGAATAGTTCCAAAAATTCGAATAATTTTAATATTTGACTTTTTCAAACACTGAGATTGAGACACTAGCGCCAGTATTATCTGAATCTCGTTCATGCATCTGACTTATGTACATCTGTCATTCTCGTTTCAAATATTCAAAAAATCAAACATTGGTTATTTTCCTTTAATTGAATAAATGCTTTCCCATAATTCTGAAGATGATTGTGGAAGTAGAACCTGAAATTGGGGTAGGAGATGATAATGAGGTTGAGTCTTGAACACATCGAAGACCTGCTTGGATTTTTTTTAAGCTCTGTACTGAAGGATACCGAAAGGCAAAATATGTAATACTTGCTCGGAAGTATTAAAATTACAAACATGTATGATGCTATTTATTTGTCAATTTCTATTATTTTCTGACGTATAGTATATATACGTATATATCTATATTAATTATTCATTATGATTTCCTTGCTACTACGTTTATGAGTTTATGATTAATTATATTGTTCAAAATGTTGTTAATAAATGTCGAAATCAATTTGAATTAAATAATAGTTTTATTTTCTTTAATTTTGTTCTGCAATAGAATAATCTATTAAAGATTTTACTTCTTCGAATATTTCGAATTGCTCGAATTATTCACATTATTCGAATAGTTCGAGCAATTCGATATTTGACTCGAATCGAACAGGATTCGCACATCCCTGAAAAAATTACATTTGGGCAGAGACGTTGACCGTGTTGATGAAGAGCAGCGTAAAACATAAGAAACASAATTCATTTAAAAGTAGCGTTATAAAGATTTGATTATATAATATAATTCATTCAAAGAAAAACTAACCTTTTGTTCGCCAATTAAAGTCATCCTTTTAATATACATATAAAAAACAAGTAGATAAGTTTTGAAGATTTTCTCCATCGCAGACTTACATATATTTAGCATCATCAAGTGCTACACTCCTGTGTTTTATTCATAAAACATACATAAATCGCAGGGGAAAATTAGTCCAAGGTTACATCGTTGGATAATCAAGTTAAGTGAATTCAACATAAATATATCCTACATTAAAGGTAAAGACAACTCAGTAGCGGACATTCTTAGCAGAATTAATGCAGGCACTAACGAAATTAACATGATAAATGCATCTACTGGTTCTTTATATAATAATGCCAGACGATATGGATACCATTCACTCACAGTCTCAAGATTTTCATGACCACGTACAAATTTTAGAAACCGTCGTAAATAGATTTGTGTGATTCCAAAAAAAAAAAACTTTTGGGTCATAAGAGGTCCATTTACATAGAGCAAATCCTGTGGATTTCAAAGATTAGGTGAGTTCATTTGGTGCCATAATCGTTTTTGCTCCTGCAAGTACATCATCGACGTACATTCCGTTTCGACGTATCTCTGCTGCCAGTGGGTGGGTTTACATCGTCCACTAGGACGGAGGAAACGGATAGCTAAATATGGGACACAGTTAATACCAATCGAATCATTTTGTAACTCGAAATTTTCTATTGAGCGGTTAGGGGATTTCCAAAGTAAGATTCTTTGAAACGGAGTGTATTTGCTTTCAACAAGTATCTGGCGATAGATTTTTTAACATCTGCTTTGTATTCGATTCGCATCATTTGACATTTTACTACTGGGATTACGAGGTCTGCTTGCAGAATGGCTCCAGTTTGTAGCACATCATTGAGGCTGTTCCTTTTTGAGGTGAGGCATGATGTGTTGATTACCATTCGGAGTTGAGTCCTCAAGCAATCAGATTTGATGACTGAGTGACGTGGCAGGGAATATGTTTTCGTATTATTCGGAGGGTCGTATAGGGGTAGAGGTGTGCAACTGTGTGAGCAACTTATCTGGGGTTCTTATTGGAAAATGACATTATTGAGGATGAGAAAGGTTTTATTGTTGTTCCGGAATCTCTATTTGAAATGATCGTATTAAGTGAGTGAGTGGGTAAATTCTCAGTTAAAGTTTTTAAGATTAGCACGTGGGTTGTTATCTTAAACTCCCTTCTTGGCGGGGAACGAAGGATGAGTTCACAAATTTGTGTGGGTGTTGCCGAAACGGTGTTGTTTAATCTAGTCACTTGTTCATTTTTCTTGAACGTGGGTATGTCCAATTTTTTGTGAAATTTCTCTGAAAAGAAGGTGACATCTGACCCGGAGTCTACTAGTGCTCGAGCTATGAATACGTAGGAGGGCTGTGTAGGCTTGCGGATTTGTATTGTTATTATGGGTTTGGGTCAAGAGGAGGGGTTTGAAGCTTTTGATCCTTGCGGGGCATTGGGAATGGGTTGAGAAACACAACACTTTTCTGCATGGTTTGCAAGAATATTTGCTCTAGTTTTTTATTGTGGTTATTCGTTTTTGAATGAAATGGAACAATCTCTCTACGTTGGTGATCTTGTGTTTGTTTACATATAAAGCCGTAAACATGTCTCTGAATGAGGATCAGGTTTCGTTTATAAAATATGTCCTATGTTCCGCGACGCGAATTCTTCTGAAGCTCGTTCCTTTATTAATGGGGCTGGTTTCTTGAGATCACCAATAGCGTGATTAATTGGTCCTAAACATTTCAAATAAGCTTGATGACCTTTTTAAATTTTTATTTGGCTTTTGCTAAGTCAATAGTCTCACCAAGTTTTTGTTGGGTTCTACAAAATGCATCGACTTGTTTGCCTTATCGTATACTGTTTTAAGTTTTTTCTCTATTTAAATTTTAATAATTGAATTTCCTATATTCTACAAAAAAAAATTTTTTTACGTTAGTTCCTTTGGGATATATTGGGTTCATTATCAAACGACTTAATTTCTTTTTGTGGGACGAGCCACAATATATTATATTATATTTCAACGTTTAATACAATATGGCAACACCAGGTCAGCAAGTCAGCTGCGCCTGGCTTACAAGCAACGCTGAAACGAATACAACACAAAACGAAACAAGGAATACATAGGTGACTGTTAGGCTTGAAGACGCCAGCGGTTATTACTATATAGGACAACACATCATATGAGCAACTCTCTTCTTGTGCTGACAGCCATAGCGTGCACACACAATAATCACTACAACTGGTGACTCCGACGTGATCAATAGTTATACCGCGATTCATTAATATCATTTTAAAATTCGCTAACTATTTCGGCGCAAACAATTTTTGGAGGATGGAGTCATGTGTAGAAGTTCACGCAAGTGTGGAAAGTTTTCTGATCGCCATTCACTTGGGAGTAGCCAGAAACGATTCTTTTACATATGACTCAAGCAGCTCACGACTTCCGGTCCTTGACCAAGTATCCTCTGGGTAGTCTAAGAACATCCGTTTGAAGGCGAGTAAAGTGAGAAGGCGAAACATTACCTGCATAGGGTTGTGCGCTGGGTTAAGGACCCGCCACGCAACAACAACCACCCCAATGACAACGCAACAACAGCCTCGGATGAGAGACCCCACTTTTGGTGACGACCATGGTAAACGAAATAAGGACTACGAATTGAGGGCATGCACCTGGAATGTCCGGTCCCTTAATTGGGAAGGTGCCGCTGCCCAGCTGGTTGATGTCCTTGTAACAATAAAGGCTGACTCCGTCTCCGACGCCGAACTATCATTCACCCCGGTGAATGAACGTCTAGCCACAATCCGCATCAAAGCGAGGTTCTTCAACATATCGCTGATTTGCGCACACGCCCCGACGGAAGAGAAGGACGATGTGACAAAAGATGCCTGTTATGAGTGCTTGGAAAGCACTTATGAGAGCTGCCCCCGCCACGATGTCAAAATCGTTTTTGGCGACTTTAACGYCAGGGTGGGCAAAGAAGTTATCTTTGGCACTACAGTCAGTAAATTCAGCCTCCACGAGGAGACATCCCCATATGGGTTGAGGCYGATCGACTTCGCCGGGGCCCGAAATATTTTTATCTGTAGTACTAKATTCCAGCATAAGAAGATTCATCAAGCTACCTGGCTGTCTCCGGATCGAAAAACCACCAACCAGATCGATCATGTTGTGACAGACGGAAGACACGTCTTCAGTGTTTTACATGTGCGTGCACTGCGAGGTCCTAACATCGACTCGGACCACTACCTTGTTGCAGCCAAGATTCGCACGCCATCAAACACAAGGAAGGTTCGACGTCCAGAAGCTGCAATCACAACAGACAGCCGAACGATTTTCTACTCGGCTTCCAGTCCTGCTCTCTGAGAGCACTCGTCAACAACTCGGTATAAGGGAACTGTGGGACGGCATTTTAAATTCTTTACGTACAGCCGCAACCGAAACCATTGGTATTCGGAAAGTTCACAAGAACAGCTGGTACGACAAGGAGTGCCGTGTCGCAGCGGAGAGAAAACAGGCTGCCTACCTTGCAACGTTACGATCGACCACAACACGTGCGGGATGGGATAGATACCGAGAGTTGAAGAGGGAAGCAAGACGCATTTGCAGACAGCTTGATAAGCTGGCCGATAGGGGTAATGCTCGAAAATTCTATGAAAAAATGCGGCGGCTTACAGAAGGTTTCAAGACCGGAGCATACTCTTGTAGAACCCCCAAAGGTGATCTAGTCACCGATGCCCAGAGCAT
>NW_017537308.1:38283-48635 GCF_001853355.1 Bactrocera latifrons
GCAATTGAGAAGCAAAGTCCTCTCTCGATAAACAAAAACTAAACTCTATAAGTCACTCATAATTCCCGTCCTGCTATATGGTGCAGAGGCTTGGACGATGTCAACAATGGATAAGTCGACGTTGCGAGTTTTCGAAAGAAAAGTTCTGCGAAAGATGGATGAGATGGAACGATGAGTTGTACGAGATATACGACGACATTGTCATAGTTCAGCGAATTAAAAGACAGCGGCTACGCTGGCTAGGTCATGTTGTCCGAATGGACGAAAACACTCCAGCTCTGGAAGTATTCGACACAGTACCCGCCGGGGGAAGCAGAGGAAGAGGAAGACCTCCTCTCCGTTGGAAGGACCAAGTGGAGAAGGACCTGGCTTCACTAGGAATATCTAATTGGCGCCACGTAGCGAAAAGAATAAACCACTGGCGCGCTGTTGTTAACTCGGCTATACGTCAATCAAGAAAAAGGAACACTTTTTGACTACAGTACACTTTGTGTATTGGTTTTTGTGCTCATCTGCGCACGTGGCTGCCCACGTATACAACTAATTGCAGAATAACAGGAGTTTTCCCTCAGTGCTGATCATTACAACCTCGAGAATAGCACATACAACTTTTCAACCCATAATTTTTTTCGCAAAATCGCTATGCCGTATAGCGCAAACGTGCAAGTGGCAGACAATATAACGCCACTCCAACGTGTTTTTATACGAAGTCCGCTCTTYAATTCCGAACGACCAGCCGTGTGGTTCGCCCAACTCGAGGGACAATTTCATCTCGCCGGAATTAATAACTCTGGTCGGTCCAACACCGGGGTGTACCAAATTTTTTTCGCGTAGAACTCCGTTTTGCGTGTATAAATTTTTTTTGCTCCCGCAGAACAAATTTTTACATTGGAGGCTTTCAGACCGCTTAAATTTTTTACATATTTTTTATTGCTTATCAACGATTATGTTTCCTATATTTAGGGTATAATATTTCTTTAWATTTTTTTTTTGTTTTAGTTTGTAAAATATTTTAGTATGGTAACACTGATTATTTGACAGTTTGTAATTCATTTGTTATTCTAAAACAATAATATTTCAACAATAATTTAAATGTACACTAAAAGCAATTTTTGCACTATATTATATAAAATAAATGTGTGCAAATTAATAAGTGATGTGTTAGTGTATATAAAATTGAAAAATTTAAGTGAAAAATTAATTTTAAATACCGCAAATCATATATTTCAACGATTTATGGACGAGGTAACACGGGAACTAGACGATTTCTTATTCCCATGTATAGACGACATCCTAATCGCTTCCAAAGATGTTACGCAATACCGCAGTCATCTTAGCTTACTTTTCGAACGACTCACAAAGTATGGTGTCGTAATTAACACCGCTAAGTGCTGTTTTGGTCAGTCCGAAGTGGACTTTTTGGGACACCGCATTTCAGCCAAAAGAATCTTACCTCTTCCGGTAAAGTAGACGCGATCCCTTCCCACGACCAAAAACGATCCGAAAACTGCGTGAGTTTCTTGGGATGATAAATTTTTACCGTAATTTTCTTAAAAACGCTTATAAGTTACAGGCACCCCTGCACGAGTACATTCAGGGGACTTCAATAAAAGGMAACCGGATCCTGGACACTAGAAGGAGATGCAGCGTTCGTTCAATGCAAAGAAGAGCTACGTAAAGAAACAATATTAGCATACCCTGATACAACGCTCCCTTGGGCAATATTCACTGAAGCCTCAGAATATGCTATAAGCGCCGTCCTCAAAAAACGGCGAGAATAGCATTGGCCTTCTTCAGCCAAAAGCTTCAACCCGCTCTTAAAAAACACTGTCCGTACGACCGTGGGCTTCACGCTATTTACGCAGCTTTACGAAAATGTCGTTATATTTTCGAAGCACGACATATTACAATATTCACGGATCACAAACCAYTGCTAAACGTTTTTTCTCAGGACCCCGATCGAGCGGCACCCTGGCAATTGCACCGCCTAGATTTCATCAGCCAGTTTGCAACCGATATCCAACATATAGACGGAAAAGACAACATCGTCGCAGATGCTCTTTATCGCATCGAAGAAATTTCAATGGCAGTATCTTCAAACGAGGACGAGGGACTTCAGCGAAGAATATAAAGAGAACAACACGATTCAACCAGTCAATATTCCAGGCTGCAATAAGCCAATTTATTGCGACGTTTCGACTGATATTATCCGTCCATATGTTCTCACCGCGCTGGGGAAGAAAATATTCGACGCTCTCCACAGCATTAGTCATCCCGGAGCACGAGCTTCCGCCAAATAGTTAATGCAACGATACGTTTGGCCAAGCATTAACCGCGACTGTCGTTTTTGGGCCCGAACATGCCTAGCTTGCCAACGAAATAAAGTATCTCGCCACCTTTTATCATCAATCCAAAACTTTCAAAGCAGCACAAGAGGTTTCGAACATATCCACGTGGACATCATCGGTCCATACGTACCTTCAAAGGGGTATCGCTACTGCTTGACAATTATCAATCGTTTCAAAAGGTTTCCAGAGGCATTTCCCATTGTTAGTATCGACACCGAATGTGTTGCCCGCACACTTTTTGCTGGATGGRTCTGCCGCTATGGTGTACMATTACAAATCCAAGGAACCAAGTTTAAGAGCCAACTTTTTAGCGCTCTCGCTCGTCTCCTCGGAAGCAAACATATAAATACCACCTCTTTCTATCCGAAGTCGAATGGAATGGTGGAAACCAGGTGAATTCCTAGCGCCTTCGCCACGATCTGGTCTGCCACCATCCAATTTGGCATTACCCTTTTACCAATTACTTTGCAGATCTGGCACCACAACCCATTGTCCGACATGGTCAGAGGAAACCATTCATCTTCAAAGAACTATCTACATGTTCACACGTTTTYATTCGTCGCGACGCTCCACACCACGCATTCACTTCTCCTTATGAAGGACGTCACCGAGTCATTTCAAAGCATGAAAAATATTTCATCGTAAACGTCCAAGGGCAAAACACGACAGTTTCGATCGACCGACTAAAGCCTGTTTATCTACTTCGCGACGATAAGCTCAACGAGTGTGAGCAGCACAACGACTATGACAACAATACTACGCTTACTACATTAACTTCACCAGAGTCATCAGTATATAGGACAACAAATCATACGAGTAACTCTTTTCTTCTGCTGACAGCCATCGCGTGCACACACAATAACCACCACATTTGTATTTTATTCATAACATAAATTCAGATGAACGAAAAATTTCCTAATGGATCTATTAAATTTTTGTTTATAGGGTATGTCATTTGCTTGCACATACTGCACTACCAGTGTCAGTTGATTGGCTAATGCAATTAATACATAACATACATACATATATATAGTACGTCTAGGTACGAGTAGGTGCTAAAAGCAACGCAATTTGGCTCTCAAAAAATACATATATTGTATGTGCGTATGTATATATACATATATATAAAAGTAAAGTGCAAAGCGGAGTATGGTAATAACAAATTTTGCAAATAATTTGTGCTTAATACCGGTTAAGCAAAATATTCACATTGATTATGATATTAATTTAGGTTTTTTTTTCTATGGCGTTTTAAGTTTTCCGAGTTGCGCTAACAAGATTACATTTTAACAAAATTTTGTTGATGTACTTACAATTTTTCCACTTATGAGTTTTTTTTTCTTAAGAATTAACTCCAAAGGTGGATAATTGGGTGGGTGAATCTACTATTCATGAAGATCCGAAAGGTGGTTGTTGGCTGGGTGAGTATGTATATTTCTGATGATCCGAAGGGTGGCTGATTAGGTTGTTGAATTTGTGATTCATATGATGATTAATTGGGTGGGTTTATTTTATCAGACACTCGATCCGACTCGAAGGACCAAAATTAATTTGACAATTAAAATTTGTGAATTTGAGTAAATATTATACTATATAATGCATGTACATGTGTTAATAGATACAAAAAAAAATAAGAAAATTTCCAAGGATCATCCAGACCGCCTCGCACATATGCCGACATTGCCGCAAATTAAAAACTGTCGACCACCTCGATAAACTCCAACTTCGTTTCACAGATTCAGGATTTTTTTTGGTAATCCATTCTGTCCACCTTTTTGAATTGAAACGCCAAAGAGCTCTTCACTCTTAAGAAAACCGAGCTCATCCAACTCCTCGAAGAGAAGTTGATCGATATCGCTTGCATTACTGCGACTTCACATCCTACAGAAGCGCGCGCGGTGGTCATCTGTGTGAGAAGTTCCATCCGCCACTTAATTGCCAACACTGACCCTCAACACTTGAGATTGTAGTCCTAAGGGTTTACATGACACCAGATTAAAATTCTCCCGACATCCCAACCATGTTTGACGCTGCCACGCCCACCATCAGTACCTWAAGAGTTGCTGGAAGCTGCCACAGTCATCTACCTTCCCAAACCGGGTATAGTCTAAACGACCCAGAAGTCGTCGCCCCATCAGACTGCTTTGTACCTTTAGCAATGTTGTTGAAAACCTAATTCTCCCAGGTTGGAGAAGTTCGTCACAGAAGAGAAAATTGTCCCTGACTTTCTACACGGTCCCGTGCATTACGGATTGCCGATCATTCCATGCTCATAGCTCAACACKGGGATGATGATGTCGCTTTTCTGTACACCTCACAGTGGGGCCAGGCGCCTATTTTTACGGATCAATTCACCTAAGCCTTATTTCAACGATTTTCATTATTTTCTTTTTAATGTAATTACAATTAATTAAAACACTATGTTTTTAAGAAAACTTAGATATATTCCTAATAAAAAATAATGATTTACTAATTATAAATATAAAATTTGAAAAACAAAAAATTAATATTCTGCATTACTGTTGCCATCTTTATTCAAACTGTCCAGCTTCAAATATTTAGATCTGTAGTTAATAAAAGAGAATGCAGAATATCATGATTTCATTTGTCGGGGGCGCATTTCAAAGAATGATATCACCCATATTTTTCTAAATCTATAAATCGAGCTTTTTGCGYTTTCTCCAATAGTTTGCCATTGGTTAAAAAGCGTTGTCAATAATTCTTTAGTACGTGCTGTGAATCAGGTAATTGTGTGGTACCTCTTAAAAACGKTTTTTTTTTTTTAATTCACAATAGTCACAAAATTTCTTATCAATCTCTTTTAGTCTCTTAGCCGTGCGAAATTTCGAATGAAATTGTCAAACAGAAAACTGTCTTGCCTTCTGTTGACCATTTATTCTTAACGGCAAAATAAAATATTTTGGATAATTTTTGTTTTTTAACTTGAGATTTGTACTCAGAATAACCAGTACGTTTTAAACTCTTCTTTTAAGTGCATGATTTTTTTAACCACTGTCCTTCAACAGAAATTATTCGAAACTATTGTACAACCTTAGGCTAGTTAACAGGATGACGTTTGAATATGGTTCTAAAAAATTTAAAAATTTTATTTTTAAAATAAAGAATATTAAAACAAAACATAAAACAAAAAAAATAAAAGCCGCGATTTAGAATAGCATCCCCCGATTTCGGATAGAGGAGGTACTCCAGATCAAGAATATATATTTATATATAGTTGYCACTCACTTATGGTTTTTGAGGTATTTGCATTTAAAGTTCAATAACTCATCTATTTAATACTAGTGTTTCTCCGATTTATAATGAATTTTAAACTTAAATTTTTAACTTTTATGTCCACTATCACTTCACTAATTAGTTTCCAACCATTTATTTTATATTAAATAGTAAAGTCAGGTTACTGGTCGCCTTCTACACCGGCCATTGCAAACTCAAGAAGTTATTCAACATGGGCATAGCTTCTTGCGCAAAAAGCCGGTACTGCGACTTGGAATCCGAAACTCCAGAACACCTGCTAATGGATTGCCCAGCAATCTGTGGACGCAGGACTAAGGCCCTTGGATCCATGTTTCAGATTTCCACATCGCCTCATTAGCACCTAGCAGGGTATTGGAATTCATAAATTTGCTGGGGCTAGTTGAGACGCTCTGAGTTAGGAGAGGGCATAATAGACCCTAGGTCGCAGTGCTGAGAATTGATTAATATATTTATATTAAATAATGCAAAAAAAACTTTAATTCAACGTTTAACTTTTGTTCATTTATTTTTGTTCATACAATAACAAAAGGGTTGCATTCTAACTAATAATCAGTGCTACTTTACGTTCATGTTTTACAGAAGAACCAAAAGAAATAAAGAAAACAAATAATACTCCAATGACAGGAAATATATAACACATTAGTTTTTCGCAGAATTACTTTCGGCATTGGCGGCCTTCGTAGGATTGTAACGACGCATTGGTTCGAAATACCTCTTGGCAAACTGTTCAAGCATTGCCAAGACCTACTCTTTCTACACTTCAAAACTAAAATTCAAATTACAATTTCAAATAGAGGTAAATTTGGACTTGGATGAAAGCATACAATTTTTTTCATATAAGAAAATTTGTTTTTCACTTCCGAAAAGCCAAGTCGTAAACCCACCCTTGAATTTATTTAGTTTTTAACAAAAATCGAATATATTTTTACACAACATTTTGATTCTACTGGCCATAGAATTGGGTTTTCTCAAATATTATTTGAAAAATTGGTGAAAGTACAACCATACTATTGTTGTGAAAATTGTAATTCCGACGTGATAAAATGTTTATTCATACGAATTAGAACATATTTCTTAATAAACGCTTATAATAAAAAAATTAAACAAAATGATTTCGAAAACATACAGTTTTTGTATGTTACTCATAAATAGTAATCACGTCCGTTTGTCTGTCTATATGAGTCGGAAATAACATCTATGTATGTCTGTCTGTCTGAAATATTTTATAATTGTTCAAAAGTTTGTCTGTCGTAGGCCGCAATTTCCACAGTTACCGTGATTTGATATTTTGAAATGAAAATTTTTGTGACTAGSTTTACATTGTTCTTTAAGTGCTTTCGTGTACTAGATTTAGGACCCATTTCTCCACCACTATTATTTTGATAGATAGGGGTTTTGAATTAGCATTTCGCTGTGGGTCATTAATAATGTTTTTTTTTAAATATTATTTATTACTTAGTAGATAGTTTTGGCTTTTATTATTATTGTACCTGACTTTTATACATTTGTTTTTGTTTAAAAGTCTTTCACAAGTAAATGGTTTTGAATATTATTATTGTATTGTTAATACGCATTGTACCTCATATTTATGAAACTATATCTGTCTAATTTATTCAACGTAGTTTTGTTTGGTATTGTATATATTATTATGGGTGAAAATAGGCCGCCTGGGGAACCGAACACATAAACAATATCGGTAACCCGCCTATATTGCAACCTCAAAGGTGGTGCGGAAAATCAATAAATATATACTTAAATTTTACTTTAAAATGAAATGAAAGGTTTTCCTGACATTTTCCATTAATACTACATTTTAAGTCCTTTGATTTAAAACTCTGTGCCGAAAAAACAACTATTTCGATCAAGTGATCTACTTTGATTACTTGTACATTTCTACAATGTTCTTTGGTTCTCTCGCGAAGAACTCCCTTTTCCGCGGCCCTCCTTCATACACAACCAACAATAAAATTTGAACTTACACTCCGAACACATAGAGAGCGGCAAGACAGTGAACTATTAATGGCGTTGTAAATCCTACTATATGAACATTGTAAGAAGGCAGCGACATGATAATGGCAGGCATGTACACAAAACAACGCAGTTGTCCATTTTGTATACACACAATTTCGTTGTTGCCTTACATAAAAACATTTAAATTTCACATCAATGAAATTTTAATATAATAAATGGATTTTCACTAAACTTTGATATCGAATTCAAGTTATTTTTGCACTATATAATATAAAATAAATGATTAGAAACGAATTAGTAAAGTGTTAGTACATATAAAAATTAAAAATATGTAAGTGTAAAATTCATTATAAATCGGAGAAACACGCATTTTAAATAGTTGATTTTTTGAACTTTCAACGCAAATAACTCAAAAGCCATAAGTCAGCGGCAACTATAAATATATTTTCTTAATCTGGAGGTTGTCCTTTATCAGTACATACCCGTTTTAACCCCGAAATCGGGGGATGCTATTCTAAAATTTATCCAAAATATAAAATAGCAATAACAAAAACAAATCTAATGAAACTCCAACAGATGAAGCAATAACAGTAAGTGTAACAACAATAACAAAATCATACACAACATAAGACTCAAAATTCGCAGTCCAGAAGCATATCTGATAAATGTATTGAATACGGAAGATTATTAAAAATGCAAGCGTACGATGCGCAATGTAAATTTCTCTAAAATAAGTCTTAGTTTTTCAGGCTTTTAACGGATTCTTAAACTATAGCTTAACTGAAATCAACTACAGACTTTATGTCCACTGAGAAAATCCATTTTTTTGCACTTCATCTACATACAAAAAAAAAAAAAATACTTTCACAATTATTTATAAATTTCGTTCCAATAAATCTTTCAATATTTTGGTTTTTTTTCCAGTAAACTATCGTCGAATAGTAAATTTTCACTTTGGGAAATATTATTAATTTGTCTATTGTCCAAGTATGACAGATTTTTATCTTTAAATATTTTTTTATATTAATTAAGCAACCGTTAACAGTTAATAAATGATTTCTTTACATATATTATTTAGTTTGATAGTAATAAACTTCCGTCTCTTACTTCAATAACTTTTGTATTGTTATAAAAGGTGTTTTAGAACAATTTTCTAGTTAAATAATTATTAATTGGATGTAATACTTTCAGGTCAACTTTTCTATTTATATGCTATTGAAATATTCTCAAATSTAACAATTTTTCTTGGCATTTTGTCATCTAAAGATTGTTATTCTGTATATATGTAGTGTAGAATTTAATTATATCTCTTGGGATTCTTATTACGAATCATCCAAAGTGCATAGTTTTATGTTTTGTAGTTTATTTAAGTCTACAATGAAACAGTAAATTTCGTTATTTGCTAGTATTTTGCTGTGAAATATATTACGTTGCAGAATCTTAATTCTTACCAGGAAATCTCTCAGTAAAATATGTTTTTGGCTATTCTCTTCTTGTTGTCTTATAATGGAAATGGAATTTATGCATTTTCTTATAAAATTTCTATTACTCTTCATAAAAAAAATTGTTTCAGTATTTCACTAGTTATTGTTAATTTTAATTATGTGCAAATATGCTTTCACTTCCTGCCTCAAACTTTCTTGTCTCAAACTTTTTTCTGGGGATGAGGTATTAGTGTTTTAGCTGACTGTTTTGTAGGTTATGTAGATTTTAGATTATTCTAAGTATGGCTGACTTCATAAACGCAGTTTGCAATGCAACACTGCAAAGAAATTCATTTATAATGCAAAGCAATATTGTATGGCAACACTGCTTCTCAAATAAATTGTTGGCATTTTACTACATTTATGAAAGCGCAAAAGAGTGGTACCTTGCATCACTAACATTTACATATTCGACAACAAAGTTTTTTTAAATGAATGTGCAAGAATATTGCTGTATTCTTTTGAAAACAGCCTCGGAATTGGCTGATAATAGAGAATCAATCAGCAGTGTTATCAAAGATATAATAAACAAAAGAAAACGCCGTCGATTTGCATTATTAGCTAGCGAAAACTCACGGAGAAGAATCCCAAGAACCAAAAATGTTTGTAAGGTTATCGAAAGCATGGAAGACGATGTATTGTATTCTCATTTTCGAATGAAGAAAAGTACATTTCAGGTATTTATTATAAAATATGTAGAGTATTGAGTAAGTTGATAAAACCAATACCCCAAATGTAAAGAAGTTGCAGATTGCGATTAAGTTGGTGGAATTCAAGTGAAACTATACGTATAGCAACAACGTTGAAAAAAGCTTTACAAATAACAATTTGGAAGCTAAGCAATAATTGCTCTTTCAGAGACGTCAGTGATCGGTTTGGTGTAGCAGCTGGCCTCGCATATAAGGTTTTTCTGAAAATAATTAAATTGATTTACCGCTTGAAGGGAGATGTAATCAACTTTCCCAAAACTGCASCGTAACAAAAACAAGTAAATGAAGAATTTACAAACCTGCGGTATAATCCTTTTCCTTTTGTAATTGAATGCATCGACGGAACTCATATTCCAATTTCGAAGCCAATCAAAGATGAAATCAGCTACCGCAACCGAAAGGCAACGTATTCAATCAGGTAAAAAATTAAMTTTTTGCATGATAATAATTATTAACTGGAAAGATTTTTTCTTGGCTATTGTAGATAGTCGAATGAGGGGTTGTGTTTAGTATCGCGCCGGTTAATTTTGGCTCACCGTACCTAAACGAGAGAACCAAATGGA
>NW_017537308.1:50260-55689 GCF_001853355.1 Bactrocera latifrons
AGCCCCAAATAGTCGAAGATACGACTACATCGGGACAAAGGGAGGCAAAAGCAAAAAGGGATGCACTGGCCACGCTATTGTCTGCCTAATTGAAAACAGTTTGGACTTAAAGTAATAGTTGTTTTTTAAACTTTGTTAAACCCAATAAAGAAAGAATAAAAATAAAATAACAGTCAGTTTATTTTTTTATAGGAAATAAAAATAAAAAACAAAAAACAATTCATTTTGCACTTAAAATTTATTATAAAAAAATCATTCAAGGTTAAGCGTAAAACATACTTGAATTCTAAGATTTGTCGAGTATTTTCTCGAACAGTGTACGAATTTCTTTCAATTCGACCAATTTTTCTTTTTCCACTGCTAGCTTCTCTGCCTCCATGTGATCTATTTCCTTCACATCCCTCATTACTTGCTCCCAAAGTGTGTTCCTCTTTTTTTTTTTTGCAACGAAATCTCATACTTCATACTTCAATCTTATTTCTATAAGTAATCCTCTCATGGTTCCACTTTTTTCACTATGCATATACAGAAAATATTAAACAATCATAAGTAAAACTACAATTTTTAAAGTAAACTACTTTTATTTACCATAAATCCGCCATTTTCACCACAAATTTATATTTTGTTTTTTGTTTACTTTTTGCCACTAAGAAAAGCCACTAAAGCTCACAAATGAAAACAATGCACAAGTTTGGCATATGTTGCGCATAAAAAAGCATTGCTATGCAATCGTGAACACGCGGCATTGCCACGATTGTGTCTGATGCGGCGGCGCCAATTAGATATTCCAAGCGTAGCCAGCTCCTTCTCCACCTGGTCCTTCCAACGGAGTAGAGKCCTTCCTCTTCCTCTGCTTCCCCCGGCGGGTAGAGCGTCGAATACTTTCAGAGCTGAAGTGTTTTCGTTCATTCGGACAACACGACCTAGCCAGCGTAGCCGCTGTCTTTTAATTCGTTGAACTATGTCAATGTCGTCATATATCTCGTCCAGCTCATCGTTCCATCGAATGCGAAAACCGCCGTGGCCAACGCGCAAAGGGCCGTAAATATTTCGCAAAACTTTAATCTCGAAAATTTTAAACGTCAAGAAGACTGCCCCTCTTTATCAGCAACAATCTGCCAGGAAGACCATCGTAAGATAGTAATCAGTGCTAGCCTTAAGTGGTACTTAAGGCATCTACAGGAGCGAAGAATTCCTAAGGACGCCGAGAAGATGAAGCGGAACAGGAGCGTAAGGACGAAAATACTGCATTGGTTAGCAAACGGAGTAACGGGACTCCGGGACAAAGGATTAATTATGCCCAGGTAGCTGGGTGACAACTCACCGCACCTAATCCTCCCYGGGCGGCTGAGAGACAGCGCAGATACGTGGCTACTTTCAAATGCATATTAATGGCTATGCTACCTCTGAACTACCCCGTGGAGACTCTGGAATCAGAGGATGTTACTACTCTACAGGATCTCTTCATGGAAGATGTATAGAGAGAATGTGGGCACCTGGTATAATTCCCAATAACCAAAACGGTGGAATTCGTACACCGGTTTAGCGAGAGGTAGAGAGCAGGAGGAGGATTCCGGATCTAAGCTGAATTATGTTTGGACGACAAGTCTTACAAATTCATCAGGAAGAAAGGCTTCCGAATGAGCTATGTGTTCAGGTAAGTAGTCATGAGACCCCACAGAAGCAAGGCTACTGAGGAAAGCGTTAATGAAGTGAGGCCAAGCATCTTACAACTGTTGAGGCTAAAGAGGAAGCCCCGATGGAAGAGCCAAGCGTTAAAGAGGGGTGCAACCCTCGAAGCAAAAGGTTTTATAAGGGCTTCAGGACCTGCATGGAACGCGAAGCACGGCGCAGATGACAACCTCATAGAACCGATTTTCCGAAACCGAATTTTCGTCGATGTGGGAGCTGACTATGCGAACCTGCATCACGTGCATCACGCGGCGTCAACATCCGCTGCCATAGCGAGCGTGGGCGGACCAGCACTTTTGCAACAGAGAGAGCAGGTTCTGCTGCTCTACCTTGCTCAGCTGATGATGGGTAAATGACTCACGCGAGCGTAGGATTTCAACTATTGAAGCTGCAACGACTCGCCGGCATCTGTCTGTCACAGAAAAAGGGCAAAGGTCAGAGAGTTATTGAAAGCTCTTCACATGACTGTTTATAGTATAATGCCTACTGGAACACTTACGCTAATAAATAAAAAACACTGACTGAGAACACTTTAAGCAATGCTATTAATTTACAATACGTATCTATTTGCTGGAAAACTGCAGAGGTGATTATGTTCAATAACCCGGAAAGTCAGCGCATGTTATTACTTTGTATCGGCCCATTTCTCTCCTTCCAATACTATCAAAGCTTATGGGGAAACTGTTTGATGTGCGTTTAAACATGGGGCACGTTTCCGATTACTTTGGCGGAGGGGTAAAAAAAAACACGAATTTCCGTGTAAATGGGGTATGTGCGGATTCTCCAGTGGATATCCAAAAATAATACAAAAATAACTTATATTTTTAAAAATATTCGCGATTAAAAGTTCAAAAATGGTAAGTACATATGGATGAACGAATAAGTTAAACCGAAGTAAAAAATCAATATATTTTGTTACTGAAATTGAAATAGTGTGTTTATTTACCATGTGTAAACTTATTCTTGACATACTGTATGTACTGCATATATAAATGCAACGAGTCGAGTGGAATTCCGAGTGTCCGTCTGTCTGTCCGTCGCACATAGCATTTTCCTTCAAAAACCGGACAAAAGTGAGAATTACAAATTATAGGGATGCTACTCAAAATTGATTGATCGATTAAATGATTGACCTTCAGCCCTCTATATTGTCAAACAAGTATTCGGAACTTTTGGCTTTTTTTTACTGAAATACATAGTTTCTACTCAACATTTAAACTTAAACTTTTTCCCCATCCCTTCCCTACTTTAAACAGAGCACGTTGATTGAGGTTGGTCACTTGCATAAAATGAGTACTGCTTTATTTATTTTTTAATTATTTCCAATTCTTATTATTTTTATATATAGATATATAATAGAGATATCTTAATGCAACTTGATACAGGTGTTTCATGGTTGCCGTAAAAACAGGCACCTGAAGGCACAGTAGACCTTAGGTCGCGGTGCAAATCTCGTTTATTTATCTAATTTAATCAACTSAATGTATTAAATATTACCTTTATCTCGTTTGAAGACGTTTTTAATATAATTTATCTGACGGGAACTAAAATATAGCAATAAAACTTAGTCCAAGGTTATGGCTTTCAATATATGTCAACATGTTGAATTCTTTCGCAACATTTTGTGTAGAGTTTAATAGTTTTGTTTACCTATCGGTTGATTTTATAACATAAAACTAATCATGTATGTCCGTCCATGCAAGCTATGTATTAGTAAAAATGGAGATATCTTCATGAAACACTCCTTGGCAAAAAGTGGAGGACGACATGTAAATGAGCTTAATGGGGCCACTGATACGCCCTCGAAACAATATTAAACAAAAATTTTTAGTACCCTAACTGAGTACCAAATTAAGATATACATGTTATTTGGCAAAGGGGATCGCAATAGTGGGCAACTGTGATGTGAATTCCAGACATGGGCCTAGTACACTGATATTAGATACAAAAGCTATTATTGGTTGTTTATTAGATATGAAATTAGCTTCTTTAACACTAAATTTCCTAACTTTTAAATATCACTCCTTTGTCTCATGATTTGACATATATTATATATAGTATATATGTATACATATATATATATATATACATATATCCATCCATACCACTCCATCCGGTCTTCATTCGATTCTACATTCRATACATTACGATTTTGCGTGATACTCAATTCGAGTATCAAAATCGACCGTTCTATATTTAATGGTAATTATTTTTACTTACGTAGACCTAATGATAAACGTTAATTTAAATGAATGCATCCCTTTCGCGGCATATTTTCACGCGTAATATACTTTTATTATTAATTACATTATATGCTAAATATATATCAAGATTTTAATTTTTTACATTACAAAAACCTTTTCAACTTTTGGGCTTGAGAATTTTGTATTTGTAATAGGACAAACCACAGCACCGTCCTCTCTAGTTATTTCGGGTACAGCCTAGAGTAAAAAAAAATAATTTTTAACCAAAATTTAGCTATATTTTACACTATATTTACCAACTGCCCAAATATTTGGCCATTTGGCAGCATCATTGGTAAGTTATGTTCATTCAAAGGTAGCCCAGTGACTCTAAAAAATCGAGAAAAATATGTATAGTATATATTAGGAAGAAAACTTTATACTCTGTGTAAAAATCTGAGGAAATGAGATTGAAACTCGAGCTAAATATTTAAAATAAGTAATAAAAAATTTAGTACAGTTAATATTAAGCAAAAATTTAGTTTAGGGGTTACAAACAACTTTTACTAAAAACTTTCACTTTTACTTTTTGCAATACGCTGCGAAAGTTTAAAAATACTGCGACTAAAGTTCGAGATACAACTATCCTATCTCTGAACAGTTCATCGCAGATGAGCTTCACTTATAAATATACTATATACATATATATAGCGGCCCGTGCGTGCTTCGCTACGTATAAAGTGAAATAATAAAAAAAACTATTATAACAGCAAACTCATTTATTCAAAAAAAAAAAATACAATATATATATATATATTAAATGCTCGCTTGAAATTTGAAAACTTATTTGTAATCATTTGAATTGAAATGACACATCATCGGCTTAGTAATGGCACATCATTTGCATTACGCGTTCGCCGACATATATTTGCTCGTCTGGCTCGTATCATTTTTTTCTTCATACAGAAAAGAATAAATCAAATTAAAAACAAATTTTACCTATAACAAAAAAATAAAGCAGCGGAATGCAGACAATGTTGTTTTTTTTTTAATAAAAAACACACGGGCATACCTGCATATATTTCACTTCAACTGTTCAAAACTTACCGCCGATAATTACTACTTACTTACTTTGATAATTTAATTGCCTATGAAATAAAAAATTAAAAACTGACGACTCACTGACCACAAAAAACTTGAGAAAAGTACACGCACACATATACATGGTATATTTACACAATATAAGACTCACCGTTAGTATGTATGCACTCAACATTATATAATATTTAAAAATATAACGCAAAGCAATAATTATCGCAGTCGATCTAATAAATTTGCTTTATTTCGGTATTCTGCTTGAGACGATTGGCTCATGTCTCTAATTATCACAATCGTAATTTAGTGATTATATTATACTATGTTCGGACCGACATTGAAAACATTTTSAAARYACATTTGTATGTTGTGGAATCTAAGTCGTTCGGACCGACAATGTGTGTTTTCGATGAGTTTTCACTGACAACTATTAAAAGCGGTATTCTCTTACTCTTGCAA
>NW_017537308.1:55834-74450 GCF_001853355.1 Bactrocera latifrons
TGACATATTTTACAGCCATTGCAATCAATTTCTGCGTGTGTTTGTTGTTATGCCGTTGCACCAAAGGGAAAATTCTGCAATTTCTGCACGGTGCAAGGTTTTGCAAGAGCAAGAGAATCGCCCTCATATGAGAAKATCAAGCGACAGCTGTATTTGTATGTGGATTGTAAACAAATATCAAGTGACAATTTAGGGCCGGCAAAACATGTCTTCCAAAAACATCGATTAAACTAGAGCAGGCACCGATTATAATGAGTGGAATGTAAGTTTTCAATTAGTTTTTAGCGAAAACTGTGTTTTCGTTTGACAGATTTTACATGGACGAAAACACAAGTTTTTTTGCGAAAACCAGTTTTTGCCACATGTTTTCGTTGTCGGTCCGTACATAGTATTAGTCAGGAGTCTCATTTTGGTATTCTGGCAGATACAGTGCCTACTATAATACAGTACACTACTATACTGTATCTGCAGAATATCGATAATAATCTAAGTACGTCCGACATAAAATGATTGCATGAATGACATAAAAACATAACAATTTTACAGCACAATTCTATCTTAAAAAATTTCAATTAACATTTATTGATATTAATAAGTAAACAGCAATTCTATAAACATTAAAGAGTTTATTATACCGCAGTCTTTAATAAGATAATAAAAAGTTTTATTATAGAATTCAAGGTTTATATTATAAGAGTTTAACTTAGTATTAATAATAAACAGAAACTAAACGCAGCCAAAAATAATTCGCTAAAACTAAAAATACTCTCGTTCAGTCTCTTCGGGTCACACAAAGCCTTGACAGCAAACCACAGCTTACTCACACTGGTGGAGAGGTTGCAGGATTTCAGCTTACCTATCCTTATCGACCTCTGTTGTTTACCAATCGTCGAATCTCCAAATTGAAATTCCTTATTCGGGATCCCCGCAATCGACATGGCGTAAGGTGTCGCGCTCGTTTGCTAAACGGCTGCTCAATCCCCCTTTGGCAGGAATGAAAAACAGCATGGTGCACGTTAACGTCGCATAGTACCAAACGGTTTTCACCACGAAGTAGCGCTCCTCTATTCGGGTGATATCCTGTAGGGCAACATGTTACTAGGGGTAATTATTTATTAAATATTTCGAGCTCGACATCGTCTAACAGGATAGCTATACCCTGACATTGTAGGGTAGTATCCCTGCTGTCGATGTTTTCATAGATTTGGCGATATTGCACGGTGTTGTGAAAATAGGCCTCCACATTTCTCGCTCGCGATCTTTACGTAAAACGTTGAAACTGAGTAGTTCTCTCACGAGGATTCGAATAGGTCCTATTCCACTTGATCTCTTCAACTCTGGAGTGTCCTCTCCGATCAACATAATCAATCAGCGAAGCTGCTGCATTATTATTCGCAGTTGCATAGGACCATAAGTCCTTCGCAACACCTTTCTCTCGAAAACTTCTAGAGGCAACTCATTTAACACTTATAAATTTAACTTTTGTATCCAATAACACTTGAGTAATTTGTTTCTACAGCGCCAATTATATATATGCATATGGCAAGGATTTAGAATAGCATTTCCCGATTTCGGGTTAAAATGGGTACAGAGAATGTCCTCCAGACCTAGATATATTTTCATATTTTCTTATATATCCACCAGGACTTGTGTAATTCGGTTCTACACATTTGTTTTGTATTCAAAAATGCAAAAGTAACTTTAATTCCATATCTAACTTTCGTTGAAATTCATTTATTTATATAATGTCATGGTGTTATGAGTTATGTAAATGTTTCAGAATTTTCACTATCTTCATATACAAATCCGGTAGCGAATCATCCAAGGTTATTTTTTTGAAACGAGACCGAAGGCCGCCGACGCTAAAAGGAGTTCCACATGGAAGTACTAAAGAGGGGTTGGTAATTTTTTTTTAAAAAGGGAAAGGAAAGGAAAGGGAAAGGAGTTCAACGCGAAAGAACCGTAAAGAAGGTGTTGGTCCAACCAGAGTTCTTTTTTCGAAGCGCGGACGAAAGCCGCCAATGCAAAAAGAAATTCTATGCGAAAATCTGTGAGGTGTTATTTATTTTCTACCATTAGGGTATTATTTGTCTTCCTTATTTTTTTTGGTCCTTCTATAAAATATGTAGATAAGTTAACACAGAATATATGTATGTTAGAATTCAACCGTTTTGCTATTGTGTGAGCAAAAATAATTGAACAAAATGGAAACATAGAATAAAAGTTATTTTTGCACTATATAATATAAAATAAATGGTTACAAACGAATTTGTGAAGTGTTAGTGGATATAAAAGTTAAAATTCTAAGTATAAAACTCATTTTAAATCGGAGAAACACGCGTTTTAAATAGTTGAATTTTTGAACTTTAAATGCAAATATCTCAAAAACCATAAGTCAGCGGCAACTATATATATTTTTTTTCTTGATCTCCCTTCCACTGAGCTTTAATTGAAATCTGCTGTACGCAAATTAGAAAAAGTGCTTAAATGTGAGAAACAATTCAATACCGAAATTAATATAAAGAATCTGTGTCCAAATTCAAAGAAGCGAAATTCCTTTTGGAAAGCCCATGATAATATTACCCCAAATATGCTAATTGAGTTACCAATTATTGCTGTAGAGGTGTTCTCTTTGCTCTTAAATGCAAATCTTAGCTTCGGATACTATCAAATTTCACGGAAACAGTCGCAGATTATCGGGATAGGTAAACCTGCGAAAGACTTAAACATTTAACACAACCGTCTTAATACTCGATTTACTAAATATAATATTACTGAAATGAAACTGCCGTCCGTATATGTGTAAATGGGATGAGTTGCCTCTTCCAAATTTTCATAGAAATTAAAACTGTTCTGTCAAACTGTTGAAGTGACAGTTCTTGCTAATTGATACTAATTAGTATGCCATATGTTGTCAGAGAATTTTTATCATAGGGAAGGTTCACGTTTCAGATGAGAGAGTTTCACCACAGCCAAATTATAAGCGTGTTTTACCAGGGTTTTGCATCAGGGGACACGAAAATAGCAGAATTGAGTATTTTCAGTGTTAAATGAAAAAAATAATGATAATTCCAATGTTAAGCAATGTACGCTTACAGATTCGCTTATTTGATATGCGCTAACGACTATGCATATAATTTATAGTTGCTCGGAATATATTTGGTATCAAAGCATATATTTAGTATATACATACCTAAGTATGTACGACGTGTGTTCAAAAAGTATCGCGAATTTTGAATTTTCGCTGGTTACGTACATATATTCGAATTTCGAATTTTTTGTGGTGTCATGTTGGTACTCATGTCTCTCACTTATGCCGACAAGCTCGGCCATTTTGAATGTTCATTTAATTGTTGACAGCTGCTTTGCATGTACGTGTTTTGGATCGTCTTCGATTTTTACCAATTCAAAAAAATGGATCAAAAAATCTGTATCAAATTTTGTGTGAAAAACGAAATTAAGTGCGCGGATGCATTTCGAATGTTGACTGTGGCATACGGAGAAGCTTTCTTGGACCGAAGCAACGTTTATCGGTTGTACAAAATGTTCTCAGATACCGAGAAGATGTGATAAAAATTGGCTTTTGCACCACGATAACGCCCCTGCTCACACATCGTTGCTTATGCGCGAGTTTTTGGCCAAAAACAACACACTAATCATGCAGCAGCCACAGTATTCCGCAGATYTAGCCCCCTGTGACTTTTTCTTCTTCCCTAAACTGAAGAGGCCCATGAAAGGAGGACGTTACGCTTCTCTTGACGGTATAAATACGGGACAAAATAGATATTCATGAATAAATAAATAATTTTTGAAAAAACACAAAATTCGCGATACTTTTTGAATACACTTCGCACGTACAGTTGCGAGCATTGAAATAGTAGTGGCTATTGACAAAAATAGTCTCGCTTTAATTTTTTTTTTATTTTTATGGTATTGAAGTTGATTATTATTCTAGTTATATTTTCCGTACTGTAAAGGTCCTGTTATACACAACAATAAGTGCGAAAAACTTACCGTTACTCTTTTACAGCTAATTATATTGTGATATCTGTTTTTATGAGCGAGCGTTAAAATAGTAGTGAACGGTGAGCGGATTGGACATAGATTATTTTTACTAAAAAATATTTTATTTTATCAATGAAAAAGTAAGTTTCTTGTTATTTTATTTATTATCCAATGAAAAAAGCTAAAAAAATATGACTGTGCATATTTTAGTGGACCGCGGGAAGCACTGCAGTGAAGAGAAACGAAAATGGATTCAATCTCTCATAAACAGTGGTAAAACATACAAATAAGTAGAAAGTCTGGTAGGGTATTCAGCCATAATGATTTGCAACGCAATTATTTATAAAAAAAAATATGAAAAAAGGGGCGCAAGGCCGATTCTTTCTGAGAATTCTGTACATAAAGTTTTAAGATGTGTTAAGACTCGGCCTACAATGTCGGCTGTGGAGGGTCGGAACGAACTGAACTTGCCCTGCGGTGCTCATACAGTAAGAAGACTTTTACGTGAACATAATTTTTATGCCTGCAGTCCTCTAAAAGTACCGCTACTAAAAAAAATCATGTAGCTCGAAGTCTGAAATTCACCAAAGAACACTTACCTTGGCCGATTGAGAGGTGGCGCAACATATTGTACTGACGAGTCGAAAGTGGTTTTATACGACGGTAAAGGGTCCCGTCAGTATGTATGTAAGACGCCCCCCTAATACAGCTGTTTTTCTTATAGAGGCGTAGGCCCAATTTAAAAAATTACTGACATAATGGATCGATACGCATACGTGAATATATTGTAGAMTATTATGATGCCATTTGCTGAAGAGGACATGCCGCTGAAATGGATATTTCAGCAGGATAATGAYCCGAAACATACCACTAGGGTGGCAAAGGAGTGGTTTCGGGTCAATGGAATTGAGGTCATGGATTGGCCAGCTCAATCCCCTGACCTCAATCCCAYTGAAAACCTTTGGGCAGACGTTAAGAAAGCCGTATGGAATGACAAACCCAAAAACAACAATGAATTGTGGACCGTAGTGCAGCAAGCATGGCAGATCATACCACTAAAAAGATGCCGGAGTCTCGTAGATTCTATGAGGAGGCGTTGTATTGCTGTTATTAAAAATCATGGCCATGCTACCAAGTACTAATATCTCGTATAGACGGAACTCCCAATCATCCTTCAGTTTGAAGAAAACAAAAAATATTACTTTACTACTATTTTACTGTGCCCATCAAATTTCATATATAAACACAACTTTGTGAATAAATATATCTTACGCCCATTCAAATTAACATATTTTTATTAATAAACGTAGCCAGGGAAATATGATAAACTTTTACGTTTCAATTTATGGTAAAATTGTTTAGAATTTTGCATAACTCACAGCTATGTAAAACTCTAACACCCACTACTATTTCACTGCTCACAGCTGTATATATATTTAAATTTACCTATGTATTTCATTATGATTCCATAAAGGTATTAAAAATATATAATAGAGTAAGGTTTTTATCATTGCCCAAATGCGCATTTCATTTAATTTTATGGTAATTAGTGTTAAATTAATACACAAATGTTTCGATATTTTAAAAGATCAAGCGGTCGCACATGTGCTCATATATAATTACATAAATATGTGTACATGTACAAATATTACAGACCATATGCATAATGTGTGTAAATTTGTCTACATGTATTACATATGTACATATGTATGTAAATAGTACACTCAATGCTTCACACGAAATTTCCGTTGACAAGAACAACCAATGGTGAAGCTCATGTTATGTTAAAAGAGTCAATATGTCGACGGACAAAGCGTCACAACATTGTCTTGTTTGTAGAAAACCGAGCTGTGCGAAAAGCATAATCGAACGATTGGCGATTATCATCCCTTCCGCTCTAACGTAACGCTAATATTTTAGAAGGGACAAGTATTTTAAGGCAACAAGAGCTATGTTGCCACTTTTGTCACTCTTTTCTGTATTTTGCGATTTTTCGGGTTTGACACTTTTCCCTTGTAGAAAAATATCAGAAATTGTTGATTTTTATTTATGATTTTTTCCTTTTGCCATCGTCGCGAAAATACGCTTGTAGGCAAATACATGCTCAGGGAGATGGTGTTTGYTTTTATGAATGAAGGGTGTTTGCCTATTGAAAGTACGCTTGCGTTCATGAATAAAAATGTTGTAGTGTGTTTTTCTACAAATTTAGACATCCACTAATTGGCTGACATATTTACTTGTGACGCCGCTAATGCCATTTGAGACAATTGTTGTTTTTCTAGAACAATGTTTGTAATTTTTGCGGGTGACATATCTACATGTAAACGCATATAAGTATACATGTCGGGAATGTGAAAGTAGTCAGCGACGTGTTTCTAGTGGTCTAAAATATCAGCAAGAATTTGTGGTTTAGCACGCTTGTGTTTGTTTGAGACTTACCGGGAGACTGGAACTGGGCTTTTGTCTCACTGGATGCTAATACCAAAAAGTAGATAAGTACTTTGACTTGGTTTCAATATAATTTATTTGGCAATTACCTGCCCCTTTTCCCAACGTAACAGCGAATCAAAACGGGCACTCAATTCCTTTTTGCCGTTTTGATTTAGTCTATTAGCTGTTTTTTGTTTTGTTTTTCCTTCTTCTCCTTCTTCGTTTTGCTTTCGTTACGGCATTGCCAACCATCAAAATATAAGTAAGGTTTGTTAGGGCAAAGGCTGAACGTACGCGTGAACAGGTGTTCCCAACTATTCTCTGGCGGAGTTATGGCTTCTGAGAACAGTTTGGAATGTACACGAGAGAGTCATTTTCGGAGGAACTCAAAAATCTTGAGAACGCCTCCAAAAGGAAAATCCCAATATTTTCTGCAAACTGGGTTAAAAAATGAAAGAGCCCGAATGATGTCTGATCAGAAACATATTAACCAAGCTATGCGTGATCTGGTAAGTTGTATTACAAGCTTGTATGACAAGGCAGAAAAGCAAGAGAAGCCGTCGAAAAGAGTTATGGTAGAGAAGAGAATCAAATAACCTACTAATTGAACTAAAAAATCAAGCAGAAAAGAGAGCCGACAAGTTCGAAAGCGCCTTAGAAGAAACCCATAATAATTACATTATGTGCAAAGACTTGGATGAGATAACCATCCCTGAAGATATCTGTTAGGCATTACAAACGGAGTGTGGGATCAAAAACCTGGGAAAAYAAAATATAAAAAATTTGCGGAAAACTCGAAGTGGCACTAGCTCATAGGATGCCAAAACTTTACTCAAGTGTGGCAAAGTAAAGATCGGGTGGTCTATCTGCCGCCTCCGGGAACTTTCACCTATTAATCGTTGATTTAGGTGCTTCCAACTATGACATATARCACCCAAATGTTGCAGCGCCATTGATAGGTCTTCTATGCTGAAGTCAACGAAAAAATGAAGATATTGCAACTAAATCTCAACCATTGCGCTGCAGCGCAAGACCTTCAAAAACAGACGGTGCTAGAAGAAAACGTTCGGAAAGCATTAGGAGTAAAGATAGAAGTGACAAAGCGGCAATGTGGGCCTGCAAAGGTCAAGCTTTCAAATCACGTTCCAACGAATCCCCAGTTGCACACAAAATACCTTTCAAAAGGGAAATAAAGGTTCAATAATAGACTTATTGTTTGCTAGCGACGCGCTTAGCAGGCATACTAAGTGGAAGCTGTCATATATGTACACAAGTAGTGGCCATATGGTTATAATTGCTGAAGTTTCGTTCTGCCAAGAAACGGAACACTGGCCGAGAAATACCTCTTGAAAACAAAGTTGGCGGCAAAAGGATTTCGATACTGACGTTTTTGAGAGGGCATCAGGTGAAAACGAAGCCCACTTAGTATCCSCTGTGCGGAAGGAACTTGTTGCAGCATGCGATGCAACTACGCGCCGGACGATATACCATAACAATCGAGAGCCGGTATAATGGTGGAACGACAAAATTGCCAAGCTGAGGAAGCTTTGCCACTCAGCTAGACGCCGCCTACAGCGTAAACAATGTGGTGATATAGAAATCAGCCTCAGAGGAGCATTTAAATGTTAAAAAAAGCTTCTGAAGTCAGCCATTATCCGTAGTAAGAGATCCTGTTTCGAAAAGCTCTGTGAAGAAGCCAACATAGACCCCTGGGGAAGGGCATAGAAAATTTTTTATGTGGAAATTCAAAAGTAAGACGAAGCAACCCAATAATGCATTATTTATGAAAAATGTTATCGAAGAGTTATTCCGGACACATGCCTCCATTTCCTATATTAAACGAAGCTACGGAGCCACCCCCTATTGGTCACAGAAGACGAACTATTGAAAAAACCAAAAACTCCAAAGCGCCAAGAATAGATGTATACCAAACAGAGCCCTTAAAGAAGCCATAACTCTAAGGCCCAGATTATTTGTTAACATGTACAATGCGTGTATATTAGAAGAGGTATTCCCCGATCCGTGGAAGATACAGCATCTGGTTCTACTGCCAAAGCCAAATAAGCCACCTGAAGAACCTTCATCTTATCGACATCTTTGCATGCTCGATACAATTGGGAAAGTATACGGAAGCATTGTAAGGGATCGCTTCGAGTTAGCATTCCATAAGGACGGCGGATTATCAGAGAGTCAATACGGCTTTTTCTGTATGCGGCTCCAATATGGATACAGCGCTAGAAACAAAATCATATGCTAGACCAATTAACACAGTGCATAGGCTATCAGCAATACGTGTGATAAGTTCTTTCCGAACCATTTCAAATGACGCTGCTGAGGTATTAGCCAGTATGGCGCCGATTGACATCCAGGGAGATGAATTCGAGCGAATATATAACTTATCACAGACGTCTACCTCAGCAAAAAGAGAAAAGAGAAGAAAAAGTATTGCAATGTGGCAGCAATGGTGGCAAACTTCATACAAAGGACGGTGGACTTACCGACTGATTTCGAACATTCATTTGTGGATAGGATTTCCAGCTTACCCAAAAACTCAGTGGGCATGGTTGCTTCAGAAGCTACCTATTCAAATATCGTCATGACTTTAGTCAATATTGTGTAGATAGTGTATAGAAGACTCTGAACACGTTCTTTTATTGCCCTCGGTTTTCAAGTATAAAGGAAAAGCTGAAAACCACCCTTGGAGGTAGTATCACGGTGGAGAATTTGAAAACACTTATGTGCGAGTCCTCTGTAAAGTGGAATGCTGTTAGCGATGCGGCAAATCTAATTATGATAAAATTGAGATATTTAGAACAGATTAGGCCTCAGTCATTTCGTGCAATAGAGGAGACTTAAACGTCTTCTTCTCTCCCATTTCACTTGTCCAGTGGTCCCATGGTAGAGACATGAGGTGGGAGTAGGTTTAGCGGATTAAAGTCCCGCACTTATTGGAAAATTGGATACTAGAAATTTATTGAGTTGTCGACGTCTGGAGACAATTGTTAAAACAAACTGAGGGGCAACTAATACATATATAACTAAAACTATTCTAATTACTTTCTATTTATTTAATTAATTCATAATGTATGCAAACTTATTTAATATGAAATATGCGTATTTGAAGATTTGTTTTTTTTTTTTTTTTTTTTGTTTTCTTATTTGATAACATATGTATGTATATTTACTGGTAAATATACAATTTTGAAATATTGAAAAGAGAACCACAAGGTATATTCGTTTTAAAACAAATAAGCTTGTCAAAGATTAAAAAACGAATTGTATGTAAACTTTATTGATACACTGTAATTATTTCGGGTACTGTATTACTCTCATCTCTCCTTATAGTATAAAAAATTTCAAAATATGAGAAGTGGACTAAGGATTTTTAAGAGTTTCGGAGTTTAACTGCGAATTAACTGAATATCTGTAATCTACTATACAAACTTAACTTAGTACATATTGTAATATGATAAGGTAATCCGACTTTTTGATCCAAAGCTACTTCGACTACCTTGGTAAAATATTGTAAAATCTAAACTAGTAATGGCTATAGTTAGAAATTTTCGAAAATCAATGAATTGACTTTAGAATTACGCATCAAAAGTAATTAAAATATGAATATAATTGATCTGTCGCTCTCAATTTAACCAACAACAAGAAAAAGAGTGAAGGGTGCGGAAAATTGGTGAGTTTCATAAAACTTTACTTTGTTAAAAATCTGTCCAACAAACAGAACAGAAAGCTAATAACTCGCTGAAAGTACTTAAGCAACGGCTTAAACATTACAAAAAAAGAAAATTCAGAAAATATTTGCAGAGGATTACAAACTAAATGCTTAAAATATTTTTTTTTTAGTTTTATACCTTTAAAGCAGTACGCTTTTATTAATATTGGATACATATAATATACAAAGTTCTATATATTTACGTTATTCTAAGAACCTTATGCCGATAATCTCGGCAAATATTTGTTTATTTGCTTTGCACTGACTATTGAGTATACCTGAGCAATGTCAAAAGGTTATACAAACAGTCTAGACCTTTACAACCACCCAATATACCCTCTGTAATGATATCCGAATTTGCAGCTGGCCAAGTGAACATTACAGCCCTGACAGACCACAGCCCTAATTTGCATTAATTTGATCCATGTTAATACACAAAAATCGCAACCTGTTCAAGTATATTAACTGATGGTTCGAGAAGGTTTAAGGTTAAATAACGACTGACTTTATTCAATATGAATAATCATGACTTTAGAATTTATGAAAGGATATAACAAAAGATGATATAGAAAAGGAATACAGAGTTGCAAGAGGTACATAGTTGTAATTTAAGGTCTCCAATAAAATGATGCCGTACATAAATATGTTTCGTCCGAGAGTGGAAATTCGGAAATTCCGCCACAGTTAATTGACATTTGAGCCCATTTTATGGCATTTTTTAATGTCTTTAAGACCTGCAAGAGTCTGCGGCTTGTTGACATAAAGACACGACTTCAAAAAGCCCCACAAAAAGATGTATGGAGCAGTCAAATCGCCACGCAATACAGGTTGATAAGTTTGTGAATTCAAATGAGGTGGTTGAGTTTTTGGTGCGGTCTTGGAGTATTTTTTGAAATTTCCAGTTTTAACACCAATTATAGTTTGATCCCTTTCTTGCGGCTTTCGGAAACTTCAACCATCCAAACGGATACTATACTTATAAGAAAAGATAAGTACAATTTCCATTTTTTTTAACAAAAATCCATTTGCACTTACCCTCGTATATTTTGTTGAAAACAAATTATTTTTCCCATGAAAACAGCAAACGTAATAAAACGCGTGCTATTATGATTGCATTGCCATTTTGTATTCCTTTTTCGTATTCCCTTTGGTTTGCCATTGCCAACTACAAAAAATATTATATAAGCAAGGTTTCATGGGCAGTGACTGAATATACTTATTGTCAGTAGCTTCCAACTATTTTCGCATTGAGGTATGGCCTCTAAGAATAGTAGTGGATGAAAACCTGAGAATCCATTTAGAAGGAACTCAAAAATTATGAGAACACCTCCTAACGGATAAATTGAGATCTCCATCGCTGCTGGATCAAAAAGTGAATCCGACAATGCCAACCACATAATTGAAGGTGGCAAACTCTTGGAGAAAATACAAAACAACGAAACCACCCAAAACTTTAACCAAATGRGTAGTAAAATAAAAGAACTGGAGAACATGATGGCTGGCCAAAGGCACATAAAACAGACCATGCGCGACCTAGTAACCAACATAGTGGCGCTACATGCTAAGGCTGAGAAAGGCGGAAACCTACATAAAAAGGTTATGGTAGGAAAAGCATCCCAGGTTTCACCAATGGTTAAGGAGGTAAATACCCCAAAAAGAATGAGTGAYACAAAAATTAAATGGAGCAGCGCCCTACAGCGAGGCAGCGAAATTAATGCAAGCCAATACAACGGGTAGACCCAGCGCAGGCGAAACTTGGGTGGATGTTGTTAAAAAGCGAAGACCAGTCGAAAAGAAAATTAGATCGAGGCCAGACGCCATCATACTTACGAAAAAGGATGGTGCATCATACGCGGATATTCTCCGGAAAATAAAAGGTGACAGGGGCTTGGAGGAATTGGGCTCAAGCGTCACGTACATAAGAAAAACGTTAAAAGGAGACCTGCTATTAGAGCTTAAAAACCAAGCGGATAAGAGAGCCGAAGCGTTCCAAAGTGTCTTAGAAGGACCACTTCTTCTGAAATGGCATTGATACATCCGAAAACCCACAACGTCATGATAATGTGCAAGATTTGGATGAAATAACTTCTCCAGAAGAGATTTGCGAAGCTTTGCAAAAAGTGTGTGGAATAGAAAATTTGGGAAAAATAAACGGTAAGAGTATGCAAAAGACTCGAAGCGGTACTCAAATAGCTGTCTTATGCCTGCGCCCAGGACGCCACGACTGCGCTCAAGTTAGGTAAGATAAAGATCGGGTGGTCTGTATGTCGCCTCCGGGAATACTCCCCTATTCCCCGTTGCTTCAGGTGTTTCCATCTGGGGCACATGGCGCACAAATGTTCCAACTCTGTGGACAGGTCGTCTCTATGTACACGTTGTGGAGCCGGTGGACATGTAGTGAAGTCATGTATTAACGATCTAAGCTGCATGCTTTGCAAAGGAACACACTGAGCCTCGAGTAGTACGTGCCTCAAATATCTCGAGAGGTCGAAATCGTTTGGGTAATGAGGATAACACAATTAAACTTAAATCATTGCGCAACTGCTCAAGAGCTACTAAAACAGACAGTATTTGAAAAAAATATTGATGTCGCCTTACTAAGCGAGCAATACTCCCAGTGTTCGGAAAGCACCTGGACTACAGACATATCTGACAAGACTCGCTCCGGAGGTCATTATTTTTTCACATGGGCAAATATACGAGGCATATACTTTGTTAGCTGCTGTTCTCCTCCCAGTGCCTCAATTAATGATTTTGAAGACTTCCTCCTGGAACTTGCTCTAGAAACCAGAGGCAAATCACCAATTATAATCGCAGGCGACTTCAATGCGTGGTCGACCGCTTGGAGTAATAAGCGCGCAAACCGTCGTGGGCGTCTGATACTTGAATTCCTCGGCCACATGAATTTCACGATCTTGAATAGCGGAAACCAAAATACTTTTCAAAAGGGAAACAAAGGCTGTATTATCGACCTCATGTTTGCCAACTACGCTCTTAGCAACCGCATTAAGTGGGCGGTGACGGACATATTTACATATAGTGACCAAATGGCTATTAAAGCTGAAGTCTCTTATGCCGGAGGAACGGAACCCTGCAGCAGGGGCATATGCCAAAAACGAACCTGGAAACAAAACGATTTTGATGTCGAACTTTTTGAGATGGTATGAAGTTCAGCAAATATACAAGGCGAAAACGCCACGCACTTGGTATCCTCAGTGCGAAAAGAATTGTTCATAACTATGCGTGGAATGTGAATTGGTGGAATGAAGAAATAGCCTGACTTAGAAAGCTCTGCCATTCAGCTAGACGCCGATTACAACGTAATCAATGATGAACGAATGAAAGTAATTTCAGACAAATATTTAAGTCAGAGGAAGCTTCTAAAATCAGCCATTGGCCGCAGTAAAAAGAAGTGTTTTGAAAAATTCTGTGAGGAAGCAAACGAAGACCCCTGGGCAACAGCATACAAAATCTGTATGTCTAAATTCAAAAATAAGGCAAAACAACCCAATAGCGCATGAGAAATATCGTCGAAACTTTGTTCCCAAAACACCACACTATTTATTATGCTAAGGACCGAACCGAAGTCGGAGAGCCACCACTGCTAGTTAGTGAAGAAGAAATAATGGCCATAGGTAGAAAAATTAAAAGCAGCAAATGCGCCTGGATTCGATGGCATACCAAACAGAGCATTAAAGGAAGCTATGACTTTGAAACCAAAATTGTTCGCAGAAATGTATAATGCGTGTGTTAAATATAAGTCTTCTTTTGAAAAAACTCGCGGCACTTACCCGTGGTGTTGGCGACGACTTTGCTGGCTAAACGAATTAAAAGCGGGATACTCGGGTAGGTTGACTGATTGGTATGTACGTATAAGCTCACGGATCGAATAAGAAAGATAGCTGGGCGCCGTCCGCCAGTCCCTTTTGTTCATTGTGTTTGTGTGATGAAATGATGATGTGTTGAGTATGGTGTGTATGTGAAGAAATGCTGACATGTTAAGTATGGTGTGTATGTGGTGTGAAGATGTGTTTTATTTAGAGAGGGGTGCAGAAGCACATTTAACCAGCGTTCTTAAAATAAGGAATATTTCCCGACCCATGGAAAGTAAAGCGTTTGGTTCTACTCCCTAAACCAAAAAAAGCCTCCGGAGAAGCCTTCATCATATCGACCTCTGTGCATACTCACACACGGTCTGCGCCAATGGTTCTCCTCAATGAGTTTAGAACTGGTGGAGCAAAAGACTGAAGTCTTGCTCATAAGTACAAGAAAAGTGCAGGAAAGTATATTTCTCACCATAGGGGAGTGCGAGATTAATTCATAGCCACACCTAAAATATTTGGGAGTAATAGTAGACTCAAAGCTAAACCACCTAGAATACACTGCAAATAAGCGAACAAAATTCTGAATGCCTTATCAAGAATGATGGCAAATAAAGGCTGCGTGCGTTCCAGCCGGCGTCATTTACTCGCAAAGGTAATGAGATCGCTTGTATTATATGCGGCTCTAATATGGATCCATGCGCTAGGCATTAAAGCATATGCCAGACAAATAAACACAGCGCAGAGTGGCTGTCGGCACTAAGAGTTATCAGTGCTTCCCGTACAATTTCAAGGGGTGCTGCTGAAGTAATAGCCAGTATGATGCTCATTCACATCCAGGGTGACGAATACGAACGAGTGTACAAATTATTGGAGCCAACTACAGGAGCCAAAAGAAGAGAGAGAGTGAAAAGCTTAACTATATGGCAGCAGCAGTCGTAAATCTCACTCAAAGGATGGTGGACTTACAGACTCATACCGGATATCCATTCCTGGATGAGACATATAGATCAGAATAGGCGTATGTCAGTCCGTGCCATAGAAGAGACTTAAATGTCTTATCACTCCCACGAAGTAATACTTAATCAATTGGTTCCGTGGGAGATTAGAGGTCCGCACTCCGTATTTTGATGCTTCACACTACTTAAAAAAAAAAAACAAAAACAAAAAAAAAAAAGACGCAGTGTAGTACCATTGTTTATTTACGTGTATTTCGCATGTGTTTACGACCAAAATGTCAAGAATAATTGCAACCCTGTGACACCTGCCATTTTACATAAAGTCATATTTCGTCGTTAAATTGTTGAGGAAAAATATTCTTATTAAATTATAAAGATTTGTTACATTCCAAGAATGCAAAAGGTGCGCAAATTCCCAATAATTCTCAATAAATCAGCCTTTTATACTTGTTTTATATACAGTGAATCAAACAAATTTTGGCACACTTTGATTTTCTAAAGACAGATAGTTAAAAAGCAACAATAAATAATCTCAGTCAATTATTTTTGTACATAGCGTAACTGGTAGAAACAAAACAAAATGCAACCGAAAATATACCGTTACATTCACCGCCCACTATCCCAAATCTAGAAAAGAAGTCAGAAATAACGAAAACCACATCAAAAAAGTATTGGCACACATCATGTTTTTTGCATATTCCTTTAGGTTGGCTTCCTTTGATCCCATTTTTGGACACTTCTGTTAGATATTGCATATTAATGAATAACACTGGCCAAAAAATTTATACTTTTTTTTTGTCACATGAAAATTTATATCAAATTTTGAATAAACTAGGGCCACCAAATAATAATACATCAATGAAAACAAATGTACACATCATGTTTTCATGTGACATCAAAACATATATTTGCGTTAAAAGTACAAAATTCAGCCACACTTACAGAATTATTGGATATGTAGCTGTCACAAGAAAACTGGATGTGATAGAAACAAAACTATATTTTTAATGAGGGTACACCGACATAAATAAAAATTATAACAAAGTTCATGTGACAAAAATAGTGCTGGCCAGTGTAATTAGAGCAATTGACTTTTAGTAGTGTGTTTAACCTTGACATAGATTGAGCAAACTGGGTCGCGGAAAAGAGATAACCGTTGAAGTGCGGAAACTCATTTTGAATCTGAAAAAAATTATTACGCGAAATAGGACAAATTGTCAATAGATCATTTTCCAGTGTAAGGAATGTAATAAACCATTACATAAACAGCAGATCTGGGAGGCCACTGTTGGGGCAGTGGCAAAAGACCCAAAAATTTCGGCTGTACAATTTAGTAAAAAAAAATACAGGAACAACTGAGGAAAACGTTGGATTTCGCTAAAGCTCACGAAAACGGGATTTTAGCGATGAATACAAATTCATTTTATTTGGATCGGAGGGATCTCAAAATATATGGCGAAAGCCCAATTTGGAGCTCCAAGAAAATAACATTTTAAAAGCAATCAAGCACGGTGGCGGAAACGTAATGGTGTGGAGTTGGGAATCTTGTTTTAATAGACGAAAAAATGGATAAGTTTGTTTATTTAAGCCGTTCAAAGAACAATTTGTTTAAAAGCGTAACTAAATTGGGCTTAAATGAAAAGAAATGGCAGTTCCAGCAAGACAATGATCCCAAACGCACTTCGCGTTTGGTTCAAGAATAGTTAATTTATAGCTCAAGCAGCTAAAAATACCTCCCCAATCCTCTGATCTCAATCCCATTGAGCAAATTTGATATTTGCTTGAAAAAAATAAAAATAAAATTTGCAAGAACCAAATGACTTCGAAAAATCCCTTAAAAATGCTCTGAAGCAAGAATGGACCGATATTACCAGTCTGAAGACTTCCCATTTGGTCGCAAGTATGCAAAGGCGTTTGCGAGCGATTATTAAAGCCAAGGGGGGTGCAACAAAATATTAAATACTTTAAATTTCTTTTTCCTCATCTTTTGTATTACCATTTTTATGTTTTGTGCCAATACTTTTTTGATATGAATATGACTCTTTTTACTTATTTTCTTAATCATTTCCCACTTGTATGTATATTTTAATTATAATTTTTCTATATATGTATTAAAAAAACATTTTTTGTTTGGTATGTTCAGTTAAGCAAAGTGGAAAAAAATGAGGTGTGCCAAAACTTTTTTGATTCATTGTATTTTGGTATAGGACTTTTTCATTTTGTGTCATCATGCAATCTTGCAAGATCAAGGGAATCCCCCTAATGTGTTTATGCATTTACAATCAATACGCAAGCATTGAACACAAAAATTTTTACGATTTACGTTGATATGCTCATAACGATGTTATTGTGTTTGAATAAAATCAGCCAGGTCAGCAGTCGGAAGACTGTTAATCGACGAAATTGTTAATACRTAATGCAATAATATTGACATTGACATAAAATAAGGCGAAACCTAAATAAGGCACAATTCCGATTTCTTTGGCGTCACGATCTTAAGTTACCGTTGTAAAGAAGTTCGAAAAGTTCAAAAATTCCTACAATTCGAACATTTCAACAAGCTATTACACTACATTTAACATACTTAATGCTCATTTTTCACTTCAACTTTATTAAATTAAACTGTAAACATTTAAATAAATTTACAATTTCCACTTTTTGCAGGTTTTACAAGTAAGAAATTTATATTTTAAAAATTACTTATTACACTCGTAGATAGCATCATTATGTGCAATATGATAATAAGCAAATATGAGCAGCTCGCTGAAATTTCTCTTTTTCGTCATAATTCTTCTTTCTTTATTTAGCAATCTTAGTTGTAATAAAAGCGTCTATAAATTATATTTCAAATAGTTATAAACAATCTTTCTAAGTAATATTAAATTATACTACGTAATAACCGATGTCGATTATTTTCTTCAAGTGCGGCCGAAGGCTGCCAACACWGAAACGAGTAACATGGGTATTGGCTCGACCAGGGTTATTTTTTTCAAGCCCACCCGAAAGCCGCCCACGCAGAAAGGAGTACTACGCGAAAATACTACAGTCACCCCGATACCCGATATACTTTTACTTATTTGTGTATATTGAATATAAATCACTTATTATAAATACAAGGAGCGTTCCAACATAAACAGGACTTAAACAAAAGAACAAATGGTTTTTTCGGTAAAATCAATTTTATTCAAAATAGTCCCCTTCTGCTTCAACATAGCTTTCTGCACAGTCCAAAAGCATGCGGAATGAGCTTGCACTAGTTAAGGAACGAATTCCTTATAATACTAACAAACATCAAAACAACTTTTTGTTTCAGTAAACAGAATGCAAACGACCTTAAGTTGGAGCAATTGAAATGCAGTATCTCTACAACAAACAATCCTAAATAAACAAGTATCAAAACAACATTGAGTTTGAATACAACAACCTTATCTTAAAACAAAACAAATGTATCTAAGCAAGCAATATATATGGAAACAAACCTAGCCAAATAATATAATCTGTCAGTCATCGACTGCCATTCGACGCATACGGTTGTTCTCTCAGTGTTTTCGGTGTCTACTTTGTACAGCGCGCCTACGMGCTAATTCGTCTCACGTGTTTCGCAATTTACTTTTTCTTCTTTCTGTAGTGATTTTTCTAACTCTTCAATACAGTCAACTCCAAAGGTAAATTTTTTC
>NW_017537308.1:75556-76515 GCF_001853355.1 Bactrocera latifrons
ACTCCCTCTCTCAACTCAAATAATAACATAGAACCAAATCCAAAACAAACAAATTCACCAAACTCAACAAACAACATTTACTCACTAAACTCATTACCAACCTCAACGGCAGTCGATGACTCTTCCACGACGCCTCTCGACTACGCTTCAACGATCCCACTCATCTCCAACTTTATTACTCACCTTAACAACTCAACCTCCCACTCACCCTCCGCACATATTGATACTCTCAGTTCTGAGTAGACTATGCGTATTCTTCAATGGAATTTGAATGGTCTATTTAACAACWACGCTGACCTTAATCTCCTTATCAATCAATTTTCACCACACATTATCGCACTACAAGAAACACACCTCCCCGCTAATAAATCAGCTYACACTCCCAACAACTACGTACGTTACTTTTATAATCTCCCCCGCAATACAACAGCTAAACAAGGAATAGCCATTTTTATAAAAAAATCTGTTATACATAAACAAATTCCCATTTCCTCCAACATAGCCACCCTAGCAGTGGAAATCGGCTTTAAATTTTCGATAATTACGTGCTACATACCACCGCACCAAAATTTTAACTCCAGAGAAATCATASAGATCGCCGATTCATTTTCTACACCATCTATAATTTTGGGCGATTTCAACGCATGAAGCCCTCTTTKGGGCTCTAGTTCTACAAACCGCAGAGGTCAGGAGTTAGAAGACACCATACTTTCAAAAAGCCTTGCCTAAATGATGGACAACCAACACACTTCTCCACACATAATTCGTTCACTCACGTAGACGTTGTCCTTTCATCGGCCTCAATTGCTCCTAAACTTTCGTCCCTGACATTAAAAGATTTAMATARTAGTGAYCATTTCCCCATCGTAACCACCCTGTCTACTCCCAGTTTACATACCATTAAACCGAGAGCAAAATTCTTAACTGAGAAAGCTGATTGGACTAAGTATTGTTCACTT
>NW_017537308.1:79730-101424 GCF_001853355.1 Bactrocera latifrons
AAATATAATCTGTATTTAAAGAAACTATCAACTAGTAATAAGTAAACATACTAGTTAGTATAAATAGAAGTAAGAACCATGTAATAAGTTAATATTAAGAGTATAAATAAAGAGTAGACATTTCTTTATATTCTTTTGACTCATTTTTACTTATGTTAAAAATTAACTAGCTCGTTGGGCGGTACGGCCGCCAGTATGCCGGTGCAAGCCTTTTGAATGGCTTCTACGTCTGGATAACGCTTTCCTTTCATATTAAAATGCATTGTTCTTAAAATGAAAAAGTCGCACGGTGCCATATCAGGTAAATACGGTGAGTGCTTAATGGTTAAAATGTGATTTTTGGTCAAATAATCGGTAACAAGCGTCGATAGATGAGACAAATTGCCAAAAATGCCATGAAATTTTCACTAAACAATCGATTAAGATAGCAGTTTCTAGCTAGATTCAAAAAATCATGTTTACTTTGGAACGCACCTTGTATACATGTGTATAATAAAGAAATGTTCACAACTCAATTATACCTTGAAAAATGTTGGAAAGTATCACGCGAAAATACAAACATAGAAAAATCGTTGAAAATCCTACATATTTGGTGTTTAAGATGTGGCAATGCTCGTTTTTCTCATAATTGTAAACAATCTAACCTTTTCACCGATGAGTGTGCTGTTTTGGTGATTTTTAAATTAATAAGTATAATAATAAATATAGCTGAAATATAACAAAATAATAGCGAAATAYGAACTTATTTCAATGTTTAGAGTGTATATTTAAATATGCAAAGTGAAAAATATGAAATTTAGTGAAACATTGTTAGCAACATTATTTTTGCCTGTCCTTCTCCCCTATTCGTACATACCCCATTTATACCGAAATTCATTCAATGTCATTTCAAAAATTTTATATAAGTTTGCAAACTATGGTCAAAGAAGTCGAAAACTCAAGCACTGATAAATAGATATGTATTTAGACAAACTAATTTATTATAAATACGAGCCATCTCAGAATATAAATTAAATATAAGAACTAAATTACCAAGTATTCTAAAGGAATGTACATATGTATATATTTTAATAACATACCCAAGCGGACAAAAATTGTGGAACTGTCAGTATCCAGTTGTTGGAGGTTTCATACTGTATATAGACAGRTAGTCTTTGCTATTCCGGCTTACATAAATATTTATTTGGGTCAACTTCTTTTTTGACTTCATGGACCAATGTTGTTAATTGCCTTTTTTCTTAACTAGAATTTTTATTTTTGGCTGTTTGATAAAACATTACTTTAATTTTTGGCTCAGCTCTTTGACAGTCCCGAAGAACCAATTGTTTAAACTGAATGAAGTCTTTAAGCTCTTACCGCTAGTGGGAGAAAAATTAAGACATTCGTTGAGCTGACAATATTGTCATTGTATATTGTGTATTGTCACACGACATAGGGTTGCTTTTAAATATACAGCTTAATACGTACATGTATATGATCGTTATACTGTCTCGGCTTTGTCTAATATAAGGATGTGCGAAGATGTTTCAAAAACCACTTATAAAAAAAATAACTATGAACTTTTAAAAAATCTCGTCTAGAATTCTGTCAAAATTTCATGACAATTCATAAAATAGTTCTCACGTTAGGAGAAAATGTAATCAAGTCTTACGCAACTGCTAAATAATAAATAAGAATGTGTTCCAAGATCCACGCTCAAATATTATTTTCCTTTTAAAATTATTAATAACTATAAGCTTTGTATGGTAAAATAAATTTTGTGCAATTACAATGATGTCATGGCCGTAGGTGTCTTACCTGCAAATTAGGCGACTCTGAACACAATGTGAATATGGCAAATTCCTAGCGATTTTATTGAAATCTTCTTGACAAACAGGGCAATGAGGATTTTTACAGTTTGGAGAATAACATTGTGGTGTTTTTAATGATGACAATCCAGCCTAAAGAAACACCAAAATAAAAAAAATAAAATTAATATATTTTTAAATATTATTCTTCGCCCTCACTTGTATTGCAACACTGAGTAAAGACTGAGTTGATAGTTGAAATAAACGATAGTTTTCATTTCGAAAATTTAAAACAAGATCGTTCCAGCGTGCTTCACTGAATAAGGTTTTGTATGGTTCGGTATCTGTAAATATAAGAGAAGATGCGGATTAAAATATGTGCAAAATATTATTTTCCTATAATATTATTTTTCTCCTTAGAAGCTTATGAATTTATAGACTATCAAAAGATTGAAAAATACAACGTAGCAAGATTAAATCAATGTCGCATTAAATTAAGGCCGGTATCTCACAAAACAAGCGAACTGACCATCTTTTCGCCATTGCTAATGTCGCCGTGAAAACCAGCACTCTTGAACAATAAAGATAGTCAAAGAAATCTTGCAATTAGACGTAAAACTTAATTAAAATTAAACAATACTACCTATTTATATAAAATACTACCTACTTATATAAAATCGCTGTCCAAATTATGATTCAAAAGGAGAGTTCATATTAAATACTATACTCAATATTAACTAATTGCTTATAACACCTATAGAGTGAAAATTCAGTGTTCGGCTTTTAACTTTTGTTTCATCATAATACGCTGCAATTAGTTTTATTTGAATATTTTACCACATGCTAGATATATTTATATTGAATATAATATACTACTTGCTAATATACTACTACTACGTTGCCTTTTAATTTAAATTTCGCGCGAAAACCCAGTCTTCGAAAATTTTTTTGTATTATTCTGACTGTCAATGATATGAAAATAATCATACGTTTGTCTATATGAAGTTCATAAAGTACATTCGTCGATGTTTACGATGAGTGAACTTATTCAAGAAAGAATTTTAATTAAATCTTGTGTGCTCAATCAAATTTTTGGTGTCAAAATATTCAGAATGTCGGAAAAGGCATTCGGAGATAGTTGTTTGTCGCGATCAAGTGTTGTTTGTTTGATATAAATTATTGGTTCGGAAAGAAATTTCGACAGAAAATGTTCATGCGATCATTGATACCSTCGACAATCTGATAAAACCATTAGTAAATTGTGTTATCATCAAATTTGACAAGTTKGAAAAATTAAATAGTCTTAGCTTGTTGGTTCGTTTATACAAATATTTAAAATGTATACAATTATATTATATTTAAGTGATAGTGATGATCAAAATAATGTCATTCGTCGTAGGCGAATATATTGAATATTTGAGGAATATTTCAGTAGACGTGTTGGAAATGGATGACTATAAGTGAGTTGAACTATTTAAGCTAAAAACCCTATTTTTTATTCACATGTGTACGTATGTACATAAGAAGTCCATCATCGGATAAACAAAAGGGCATTTATATACAATTTGGGGAAGTCCGAAAATGAATTTGAAAATGACAAAAGACAAGGTTGTCTTTCTCCAAAACTAAAACTTGCTGCATATCTAAGTTTCTTAGCTAAAGCCAGTTATCAACATTGCATTGGAAAKAACTTCAGTATTTAAATATGAATATGGCCAATCGACATTTTGTGTTGTATTAGATAAAGTACTCAACATTCTTGAGTACAGGCTATGTTCAAGATTCCATTGACATGACCGCCAGCGAGGTATTAGAAGCAAAAACATATTTTGTTGGAAAATCAAAAATTTATGGTGTGGCAATGATAAAGATAATGGTACCGTCAAGAGATAAACATCTGTATTTTAACCGCAAACGATTCTCAAGTCTGATGTTATTAGTTAGGCTTTTTCAAAATTAACTTTTCACTCAATATTCTATATACACGTATATGTTTTCATATATAGGCCTGTGACCACAAGATGCAAATACGATACGTTTGTGCTAAGTATCCCGGCAGTCGTGATTCTCATATAATATATTTGATATGAGGGATTTGAAAATCATTAGCACGTCAAATTATAGGAGAGGACATTCATATTTAATACTAGGTAAGAATAATTTGCTAAAAATGCTAAAAGTTTATACGAATGTACTAATCGAATATATATTTTGTAAAGGTGACAAAGACTACCCGTGGCTACCCTTGACTACCCTTCAACCGTGGCTCATAACTCCGTTTCAAGAACCAATAACTTGCACATATCATGCTAAAGGCCGATTTGTTATTGAGAAAACAATAGGTTTATTAAAATCGGTATTTCATTGTCTTTGTAGTGAACGAGAACTAACAATACATATGATAACATAAAAGAGTTAAACCTGGATACAACTGAAAATGTATATTCCAATGAAGATGTTGTAAGAATGATATGCACTGCGGACATAATTTTTCATACATCACTCAGTTTATCACAAAAACAGTTGTATCTTTTAAATAATAAACACTAGGGTATAGGTTTGTTCTAGCAATAATTTATCAAATARTATTAAATATAAATAAATTTTAAATTTTAAATAAATCTACAAAAATGGTATAATACTATAATAGCATTCGTGAGGGACAAAATTATTCACACACTTTTGTTTAACAAGAAAACTTATAATAAAAAAAATTAATTTGGTGGGCATACCCTTTTGTTTCAATACATCTTTCAGTCTATTTTGCATAGAGTAAACTAATTTTTTTTCACACTTGGCTCTATATTTTGCCATTCTTGTTGAAGAACTTCCTTTAGTTGCTGGATAATATTTTGCTTACTCACACGCCTACCGAGTTCATCCCACAAATGTGCTATGGGATTTAGGTTTGGAGTCTGTAGAGGAGTCGGAAGAATATAAGATAAATTGTATATGATCCACATACGCACGCCATGAGCAGTGTTTGGGGTCATTGTCCTGTTGAAAATAAAAGTGATCCCCAAGGTTTAGCTTTTGCGCGCTTTCTTTTAATTTATTCTTCGGTATTCTTTTTTACTTTTTATCTCCGCAATGAATACGAGATTTCCAACACCCACCGCTGACATAAAACCCCATACCATGATGCCGTGTTTAACTGTACTTATCGTGTTATTTAGCTCAATTATCTTTTTCAATCTCAGAAAGTTTTCTAATCCAACTGTTTTTATCAGACTGTTCTTGTGTATGTTCGTTCTGTTGCTTCATAAGCATGTTTAGAACTTTTAAAACATTGTCCTCCATCTTTTTTTGGATATTTATTTGCTCCTCAAGTAGACATATTTTGTTTATTTTGTTTTTTTTTTTGCGGTGTACTTTGGTTCAGGTGATCAGTATCTCGATTTGTTTCATTTGCTGGTTACACGGTAAAATGATATTTCATTTCGCATCTGGGGCTAGGGAGAAATTCCGTTCCAAAACATTGTATACCTTTCAATCCCTCTACTGATGTATTAAAGGAAAGTGTAGTGGACCTTCTCTTCGAGGGAACCATAGCGTTTAACTTTTCTGAAGTGTCTTCCCAAAAAGCATTAAAGTGCTCTTTGTTCAACTTCATAATATCCACTTATCCAACTTATCCAAATTATTTTTTTTGTGTGAATTTGTTTCTTCTCTCTAAATGACACATTTAAAATATAATTTAATGCGTCCTCAGCTATTTTTTTTACATAAATTCGTACATATGCTAAACTTACGATTGGTTCGTATATCACAAACATATTTCGAAAAACAATGTCGCTTTAACGACTGTAAAACAATGAATTATAACTACTTTGAGTGAACGACATAGATTTTCAAGAATAAATTAAGAATTTTAAAATTATAACAAAGTCTTACTATTTTCATAAATTGTATATATCTCTGCTATTTTTGCTCCTAATAGTACATATGGTATGTATTACCTATGCCTACTAAGGCAAAACATCAATGCTTTCGATATGATGTAACGAAACTTGACATCGATGTTATATAATGCATTGAATATATCACTATCAATRAAAGTATTACTTATTCTGAAAGTAATTAAGTTACATTTATGTATTTGCATATGTTTTGCAATATATACCTCTTTGCCATATTAATTTGAATTTTAACAGTTTTTATTAAAGTATTTAAAAATCATAGTAATTAGTAGTTTAAGTTTTTAAAAATACTCTAATACAAACTACATCAAAACTTATTCCATCTAAGTTTTTACAAACCCAAACATTATTTTTCTCAACTTTTCACAATTCATGTTTTATTATATTTCTTAGTTTGCTCATTGTTTGATTAGGTTTCGAAAATGAATGTTTGGATGGAACTTATGTAGCAACAATTGTTAAGTATTTGCAAGTTACTTTATCTAGTTTAGGAAATTGTGTAGGTAAAACGTTCCGAATTTCCAATGGATTTTCTGCTAGCTTTCTAACTGGAGTTCGCAAATATATAGACARCTCATCTGACATATCTAACAAATTATTTCCGTTTATCTTTAAATTTTCTTGATCTAACTTATGATGGTCAGTACGCATACCAAGAAAGATTGTATCATCAGAACTATCTGAAGCGTCCAAGTCGATCTCTTGGCGTTTGAAATAGTATTAACCCTAAAAATCCAAATACCAAATATATTGCCATTGAGGGAAGCAAAATTTTTGTGTGGGCATAGGTTACCATGAAATGTTCATTTGCAAAAAAGGCGTCAACCGGACAGGTTCGGACTATAGAAGCACATGTTTGTGTTCCTGAATAATTTAAAAATTAGAAGAGGATGACAATAATTATGGGTTAAGGGGAAAAGGTAGATAATCTATTATTTGGAACAAATGCATTTTAGGAAAACAATTTTTTCTTATTTTATATGGATCAAGACTTTAAACATTTTTGTATAATGTGAAATTAACAGCTTGTGGGTACTAAATTCAATTTTAAAAAAAYAAGTGCATGTACGTATGCTAATAATAATCATCAAAATGTTAACTAAACATATTCATTAAAATATATGTATTCTTACTATTTTCCTAATGTTAATGTAATTTTTAATTTGAATCATTTTTCTAAATTGCAATTTACGAAACAAAACGTGCAAACAGCAGACTCTGGTACCATGTGACGTATATATTGTACTAACATTGATGCGTCGAATAAAAACATCAATGCATCAGAAATATCAACCACCATTTATTACATCGAGATTAACAACCCTATTCATATACACTCACAAAAATTGATTGTATGTTTTGCAAATATTAATATTTTTAATTTTTAATATTTAGCGACCAGCCTCAGATTAACGACACCCTCTTTTGATGACGACCATGACAAACGAATTAGGGATTACGATACCTGGAATGTCCGGTCTTTTAATTGGGATATTGGCCATCCAAGAACAGCAATGGACGGGACAAGGACTGAGGCGAGTAGATCCTTGTGACATTTACTACAGTGGTCATATAAAGCTCAAATTTGGTGTGGGATTCGTGGTGGGAGTCAAACTCCGTCGCCGAGTACTGCTCATTCACCCGTCTAGCCACAGTTCGCATCAAAGCGAAGTTCGTCAATATATCGTTGATTTATGCCCACGCTCCGCCATGATATCGCAATCGTGCTAGGCGACTTTAACGCCAGGGTGGGCAAAGAAGGCACGAGAGTCTGTAAATTCACCCTACACGAGAAAACATCCCCAATTGGGTTGGGGCTGGTCGACTTCGCTGGGGCCCGAAATATTATTATCTGTAGTACTACTACATTCCAGCATAAGAAAATTCATCAAGCCTCCGGATCGCGAAGTCACCAACCCAGATCGATCATGTTGTGATAGACGGAAGACGCGTCTGCCGTGTTTTAGATGTGCGTACGCTCCGAATATTTCCAAAGGCGTTATCTATTATAAATATAAGTATTTACAATAAATACTTAACTTATTTAGTTCTAAGTATGAATAAAAATACATACATACATACATATGTATGTTTAAATAATAAGATTTTATTTTTTATTTATTAAATATGTTCGTTTGTATATGGATAAGCAATTTAACCATATCACTACTTAGCATCCACATCAGACATACATAAACAACCACCTTGATGACACCACACAACTCACCCCACCCCCACATTCTTGGAAAATTGAGAACAAAAAGGAAATGATGAAGTGATCACAKCTCTCATTGTAAGCGTTCGAAACGCAAGTCCCTTAAAAATTCAAGTCAATTATAAATCTTTACCTTTTTATTACAATCAAAAAGTTAGTGTATTTAAAATTATGAAAAAAAACCAGCATAGCCACATCTTAAAAACCAAATATGAAGGATTTTTTAGCGACAGTGTTTTCCTTATATGTACTTTCGGGTGAGTTTTTTTATCTTTATTAACTATAAAAAAATTCTTTCCAATATTTTTCAATATATATGAATAATACGTCATTTATATTTAATAAACACAAATAAGTAAAATTTATTTTATTAATTTAATTATAAAAGTATATTATAATATTATAAATTTTACATCAATGTAATATAACATTTGTATATATTACAATTTTATGGTACTGGGCACTTTACCGTAGCTGGAAAAATCGTAATACTTAGGTGAAATCAAACCAAAAGAAGTGGAAAATATCATTTAAACTAGATTTAAAATAAAAAAAGACTTACCGGCTTCGACTTGGTGTCTGCTCCTGTAATAAAAAATCTAACGCGAAAAGCAATAGCCAAACAAACGATAATAAACGCTTACTTAAATCTCAGATACGCCCCATTGTCATGGAAGGTATCTGAAATCATTATGGTACAAAAACCTGTTGCCTATTTCGTCCAAACTTCTTGAAGATGTAACCATAAGAAGACTCAAGAACATAATTGAATCAATTTGGACTTAGACCTCAACATTCCAAAATCGATCACGTTCATCGAATGACGAGCCTAATCGAAGATGCAATGAAAAAAAAAAATAATAACACAATTAGAAAGCGTTTTTCTTGGAGCATCCCAGGCGTTCGATAGAGTATGGTATATGGCTTATTTCACAAAATAAGACTTCACTTTGCACAGTATCTAACCAATCTAGTTGACTCTTACCTGAGCAACCGTCACATCAGAATCAAGCAGAGACAATCATATAGTATTTGTCAAGTGCAAAGATAAGTATCGAGCTCTTAAATAATTGCTCAAGAAAAGAATACATTATTTCTTCAAGTAATTTTGACAGCTGGTTACGCATTGTGAACGATCCATATTAGGATATCAAGAGAGAATAAACAAAGAAAATAAACAATGTGTGTAATATGTATGCATGTGTGTGTGTAGTAACATAAATATTCTCATCACGGTTTAAAGAATGTTCTTGATAATTGGGAAGTTTTTACCAAAATGAACTATACTTCATAATAATGATTTTAACTAATTTAGGATGAATTTAACGATTACWTTGAATTTCCTTCAAGAAACAATTGTTGGTTAATTAAAATGTATAAAAATTTATTAAAAATTAGTACTAGATTTCTTTAGAGCATACTAACACAAGAAAATTTACCGCAGGAAATATTCTTGACCATTTGTTAAGCGTTTTTTTATATGACGTTTTTACATTTCTTGAGAACTGGATACTAAGCTTAAAAAGTAATTTTTAAATATAGATTTMTTACATATAAAACCAGCAAGTAGTGTAAAATGTGAATTTGTGTAAACTTCTACAATTCAGTTTAATGAATTTGAAGGGATAAATGTGAATAAATTATGTTAAATGTAGTGTAAAAGATGTTGGGTTTTTTGGAATTTTTTAATTTTAAAGTCAAATATCTCGTAAACTCGCGTTTGCGGTACCTATAACACTATATATTTTTTAATCAGGAGGACATCTTCTTTCCCACGGTACCTTCAGATTGCGGTGCCAAAGAAATCGAAATTTTGTCCAAAAAACACCGATGGAACTTAAAATAATAACAATCAAGTCATCGGGTGGTTTATAAAAACAAATTAAAGCATAAAGTGTAAAATATACATAAAGCCGTGGTCACGCAAATAGCACACTTAGTCATAGGAAGCAATAAGCACTAATACGATTGACAAAGATCCAAACGATAATAAAATATGATTACTTGTTTATTAATTTATTCATTAGAGTAAAAAAGCCAAATAGCAATTCACAAATAATTAGTATTAAATGAAAAACTTGAACTCCCTCTAAAATGTCTTGGTCACTTAAATAACAAATTTTGCCAAACATGCAAAATCATGTGAAATTAGTGAAATTTAATCAACGATTTGGTGTTATAGCATCACATCCGCATACCATACTTTCTACAAGTCTCTCGCATCTCATCTTTGGGATGGAGTACCAAGCTTCCTTAATACCTTCCCATAAATCCTCAAAATTTTTTAAATTTTTAGCAGCAATTTTAAGGTTAACATCGCTACATAAGTTTTCTATTGGATTAAGGTCAGGACTTAATATTGGCTAATCTAAAACATTAATTTTTTCTTTCTTAAGCCATGCAATTGAAAGCAAATGTTTCCATTCTTAATATGTCTCAATATTGATACCGATCCATTTTTCCCTAAATTGGAATAATTGGGCCCACGCCATGGTAGGAAAAGTCACCCCATATCATCATATTTCCGCCTGCATATTTTATCGTATTTTTTGTGTACTTGGAATTCACCGATTGACCTTTAGGACGACGAACATTACTTTTCCTATCAGGACCATTTTTATTAATTTACGTTTCATTCATTCATAGTACATTTCTCACAAATTAAGKGTTTTATTCCTATTTGTTTTCGCGAAACTTAGCCGATTTTGATGTGCCGCTTTGACAGAAGTGGCTTTCTTTGACTCGGGCAGCCACAGACTTCTACGATATATTTAATCCATATTCTTCATTTCCTGCATTATTTGTCATGAAGACTTAAAAGGGTTGGAACTACTTCTCCAGACCATGACGTTATCTTCAGCAATTGTGGTCTTTCGCGGTGGTTGTAGGTTTTTTTTTTTTGTCAATATATCTCGTTAGTTTTTACGAGTATAAAACCATAATAAACCGTTTTCCGGGAAAAATTCAATAAAACAGCAATTTATGAACAGCTTTCCCGGATTTCTTCATATTGTGTGCTTACCACGGTCCATTTCCACTCTAATTAAATAACTTTATCGTAGCCAACCTTAATTAGTAATAAAACTTCACTCCTTATAATTTTTTTGCAAACAAATTTTCACTTTCTACAAAATGTGCAATTTGGGTGACCCAGCCATTTTAGAGGGAGTTCAAGTTTTTCAAATAATACTAATTATTTGTGAATTTCTATTTGCTGTTTTTTACTTCAATGCGTAAATTCTCACATCTTCTAGGCATGGACCTAATTATGCTACCGAAAGTGTTCTGTGGAACGGAATAAAAGACCTATTTACCTTCTCTCAGAATTCTGCCTTATTATTCGGTTTAAGGGATGCAATACCAAATTAACCAAAAGTTTTTGATGAGATTCAGATCTGTTGTTAACTCTGGCTATGCCATAACGCTACCACGCTATCTGAAAACCATTTTCTGCAGGACCCGAAGTATTTTTCGGGTCGTTCTCTTGTTGGAATTGCCAAAATGCAAGGAGAATTCTATTCAGCATATGGAAGTATGGCTTATCGAAAACTTTAACGTATATATGGCGGTCTATGTTCTCTTGTATCCAAAAAAAAATAGGTCCCTCATTATAATATTCCTAATCCATTACCCCCAAAGGGTTTGGAGGACCTAGTCGTGTAGCAGACGCACATTTCTTTGTTTTTTGGACGTCGAACTCACTCATAAAATGTCGAACCATTTTTTCTTTATTTTCAGCTCCGCCAATTAATGTGTCGTTTTGCAAACTGAATTCCATCTATGTGTTTTCTCAGCATTGGCACCTTTGAAGAAATTTTTGCACAAAATTCTTATTGAATGGCTGCTGAGGCCTTAAATTGTATGTGCATCGGCAATTATGCAATATTTCCAACGACTTGAACAGTAATTTATTTGTAGTCCGACTATCTTTTCAACCTTATTTCGGAAATTTTAAGGCATCACACGCAAATATTTGAGTCAAATTTCATATTTTTGCAATTTGCCCTTACGCGTGACCCATTTACACTTCTTAAWTTACAGTTAACTGTAAAACTCGACAATGCTACCTTTTCCTCTTTTTTAAAAGTACATATTATTGCCTTTGTTATTATGCAAAAAAATTACTACATAAATGAAAMATTTCAAAAAAAAAATCTGTCATTGTTTCAAAGCAACACCTTTGATTCTATTTTATTGTCCATAACTGTATATTATGTGAGGAAATAAGTTTCCAAGGAAAAGAAAATACAAGTATATACTGTGGAATAAGAAAAATAGACAGTGTCGGACAAAACTCATTGGACTAACTCGAGTCTCACATATATTCCGTCATAACTTTTTACATAGATGCACAAGAAATTTTTTTTTTTTTTTGTCGAAAGAAAGATCATATATTCTATATTAAGAAACAATGAAGTTTTATTTTTCAAAAGAAAAAAGGAAAAAGAATTTTGCGGGTACTTATAATTATAAATCGTAGATCACACTTCATCGAATTGTTTTTTTTAATGAGAACAGGGGGTCCTATTCTGTATCTCGATTCATAAATGTATTTTATTCGAAATTCGGGTCTACTTTATAATTATGCGAAAGTTGCACCACCCTGTGCCAGAATAAATACGTACAATTTTAGTTTTTGCTTTCTACAACTCAAAAGCTAAGGAATATTTTATTCGAAAATCGGCTTGAAAATCCGAAAATCGAGTTGCGGAATATAAAAAATCCGAATTCGAGTAAATTTTTTTTCGAATTGAATTACAGAATAGGCCCATTGGTGTGTTGCGAAATACATAAACTTTTCCTGAATAATGCTACTAAAAACTTGCTTTAGATAAAAAGGGTAGCAACACACATTCAAGTTAACTTAAATTATTAATTTTAAGCGAATTCACAAAAAATGTTCGGTAAATGAGGTTTGCAAAATTTATTCTCTGGGGAAATCAACTGTTTCTGCTATTTTACGCAAGAACAAAGCCGAAGGAACCGTTAAAAAACTTAATATTGGAGTATATTCGGTAGAGGATGACTTGAGAATAGTGCACGAGTTTAAAAAATATCCAAAGATATCAGCAAAAGAGTTGTAGATAGTTTACAACTAAGAGTGAGTACGCGTACAGTACAACGATGCGCCATTGATGCTGGTCCTTTTAGCTTCCGTGCTGCGAAAAAATCAAATATTTCCAAAAAATCGGTGAGCACATTTGGAATTTGCGAAACTGCAAATGTGGTGTGTAGACCAATTGAAGTCGATATTGTTTTCAGATGAGTCCAAATTTAATTTTCAAAACTCAGATAGAATGACAGGAGTACGAAGACCAACAGGATATTGTATAATCCGTCGATATTTGCAGGGTGCAGTAATGCATGGGGGAGGTAATATAATGGTTGAGGATGCTTTTCTGGTCAGGGATTATGACGAAATATCTCCTGTCATCAAACAAACAGTCGTCGCACTCGCGAATTGGCACTCACGCCACTGTTGACAGTCATTACTTCGAAGTCGTAGATAATTTCGTCTATCTTGGAACCAGCGTRAACACCACCAACAATGTCAGCCTGCAAATCTAACGCAGGATAATTTTTGCCAATAGGTGCTACTTCGGACTGAGTAGGCAATTGAGAAGCAAAGTCCTTTGTACGTTGGCCACGGCGAATATCGCATTCGATGGAACGATGAGCTGTATGAGATATATGAGATATATGACGACGTTGACATACATAAGTTCAACGAACTAAAACATAGCGGCTACGCTGGCTAGGTCATGTTGTCCGAATGGACGAAAACACTCCAGCTCCGAAAGTATTCGAGGCTGTAACTGCCGGGGGAAGCAGATGAAGAGGAAGACCTCCACTCCGTTGGAAGGACCTTGGASTAGCCAATTGGAGCCACGTAGCGAAAAGAAGAAGCTACTGCCGCGCTGTTGTTAACACGGCTATAATCGCGTAAGCGGTGTCAACGGCAATTAAGAAGAAGATTATGACCTATTTACTTAATAGAAGGGAATATGGACGGATTCCAATATAAAAATATAGTGCAAACCCCAATGTTATCTCACGCTATCAAAAAAATGCAGCCTGATTGGCAGTTTCATCACGACAATGACCCCATGTGAAAAACAATGATTTTTTAAATTTATCCCGCAAACACTTAGTGCATGAATATTGTACCTGTAATCGACCATCTTCAACATCATCCGTCTTGCCCTTGCCAATAAATGATTGGATATTGTAACGCATCGTACAAGTGATGTGTCTCGTTTACACTATGCATGATATTGTTTCTTCGCTGAACGACAATGTCTCGCGATTTAGTTGCTCACGGTGGGTGCATTGAATCTGCGTACATGTTCACCTGTTGGGCTACAGTCCGCTCTTATGACAAATTTGTGTCTATCTAATGGCATTCGTTCCAACGCTCTTTTGAACATAATAACCACAGCATTCAAAAAATGATTGCCACTATTCAATAACTCGTCTCTTTAGTTGTTGTATTCCCTGCATATTGCACCGCACATTCAGCTGATCCACCATCCATGAAATGAAATAAATTTGCGGAAATTGATGCGGTTGTTGATCTGGTGTTGGCTCCATTGATCCATGCAAATGATGTATTTGTCCTTGTATCTGTAATTGCAAACAACCATAATATTATGTAGAAGAATACGTTGTAACTTCTGATCGTGTGATTGTGTAGTGTGTGATGTATATGTAGTTGTTATGTGTTGCAATTCATTGTGTTGGGTTGAGTGATTGGTTATGTGTGTTGTATCTTTTACCTTGCAAGTCGGCATGAAGCCGCCTACTCGAATGATATTAGCTCCAAAGGAAGTCATGAGAAAGAAGTTATTGTATTCAAGGATGTGTTGAAGAAAATGGGTGGAATCGGAATCACTTCCACCGAACAATGCTTTCAGTGGCTGTGGTGGTATAAGTTATGACTCCAGTTTGACTTTCTCACTTGCGTTTGGAATGCCAGGCGATTGTATATTATTAATCCAGTGATCTTCGTGTCCTCACGCGTTGTCTCAGTTGGGTATTTTCTCTTATTATATTTTGTCTTTCTTCGCTTAAGTTCTGTGAATACACTTGTTGCTGGCTTGCATGTCTTTTGCGGCGGCCGCTGTTCGCACGTCGTCCACTAGGCATTTTGGACTATGGACAGAGTGGTGAATTTAACCTCAATTGCACGATCCACATAATTTACACAGTTCAACTTACCACCTTAAAGACAAATGCCTGCTGTTGAAATTGAATACAAATTTGTACAACACACGTGATTGATTTGATGGTTTCTAATTGAAATGTTAGGAAACGAATAACTTATTTTTTTAAATTTTTTTTCACAATTTAACAGTGAACACAATATATTTGTCACATGAAATTAAATGAGCAGAGAACAATGAGTAGCTGTCAAACAATGTATCACGCACCGRCTCMATCTACTTAAAATATTGGTTTGTAGTACATGCTATGTATCAGAGATGGCGCTGTATGTAAAAAAAGATTTTCCCGCTTTTCTGTTGAAAATTTTCCTAAGTTTTCTTTGTTATAAACCTCACGGATCCCGAGACCTTTACAACGAATGCAAAACCATGGAAATCGGTTTGTGCGTTCTGGAGTTATAGCAATATTAAAAGCAGAATGTACAATATATTAAAAAAAAACCTTCGCGGTAAAAAAAAACACTAAAAACACGTGAACATCACATATATGTAAGTACTTTTTCAAAGTTATACACCTCTATTTAAAATGCTGATTTGCAAACGGTTTTAGCAATACATTAGACCTATATGAAGACACAAAAGCATGAACTCTGATCAATTAAAACTAAAAAAACAATTGCACCTATTCCGCGACCGAGAGTAGAATTATCRCAAACACAAAACTTGAAATTTTCAAATTAGCTTGGGAAGCTCTAAATGCACGAAAGAATATTGTTCGATAAAGAAGTGATGATATTAGTTAAGTTACCAAAAATTCAGAAAGAAACAAATGAGGCATTCACGAAACTTCAATCCACTGTTTCAAATTGTTTGACGGTCACCGAAACAATATATTTCCACTGACAATAGGGACCTTCCACTCCTTGACGTATGCTACGCGGCATTACCAGCAAAATCGTTGCTCTTTGTGAATATGAAATTGCGGAAAGTGTAATTAAAAAAAAATGGTCGGAATTAAATACATTCAACATGACCTAAATCGAAGTTTCATTAGACCTCAAGTTAGTAGCAACAACAATTTAAATAGAAGCTTTGTCAAAGCTCAATCGTTTGCATCTGAACAAAACAAACATACGTTACATACGAACTTTGTACAGGAGGTCAATAACTTAAAACTTGCGAGAAGTTTACAAATTAAAGATATACGAAAGGAATCAAGAGACTCAGTACAAACTGTTTGTCCCACGCCAATAATCGGGGTGATTGCAAAAGTAAATTCAATTGCGTCTGTTGCCACAACTTCATCATTCAATGTTGAACTTTAATTATTTTCCCCAATATACCCCAAAATAGCACTTTCTCTAAAAGAACCACGGGTTTAGTTGGACCTGCAACTCCCCATAAATAAAATATGCTGAGACACCATGTTGTTCAAAGTCACAAAACACATTCAAAATACAGTATTACTACCTACAGCCGTCGTCTCCATCGAACACCGATTAGAACTGTTCACACTTAGAACCCTTATAGATCAAGGATCACAACGATCATTCATAGCATCTAGGGCACAAAAGAGGGTAAAACTGCCAACAAAATAAGCCGATTTTGAATTTACGGGAATGAGAGTAGTACAAAACTAACATACAATCTGACTCATTACACTAATTTCACCCCAAGCGTATTCAAGCAAAACCTATAGTCTTACCGCAACTTACCAATATGCTTCTAAGCTATCAAATAAATAGCAAGCTTTGGCCATAACTATTCGATCAGATAATGGACGGTACGTAGGACGACTACCATTAAAACAATAATTTCCAGACACACTCTCGCACCTCTGCAATACAGCAGTTTCTAAGCATGTAAAAAAAAATCTACTTAGAAAGGGTGACATCAAACAAGTGTATGATACTGTTTAGAAAAATTTGTTTACGTTTCTGATTTTTTGCTTATAAGTTATTAAATAATAAATAAAAATAATAATGGAGTATCTTTTACAAACTACACATTCATATTAACAACTAGGAACTTGAATCATTTCGATATGTATTTTGTTGCCAAGATATAAGTGGTGTGAGCCACTGTATGTAGAGTCACTCACATTGAAATTCAGGCAAAATTTCTACATATAATAAAATTGTAATGAAAAAGGATATTCAAGTTGATCTTTTTTTATTTTGTTGTACTTATTGTAGTCTTACTGTTAAAAAACAACAATAATATAATACATAATATGTTCAAAGTAACATAAAATATAACGCATGAAAAAAAACTGTGCGAAAGTCGGGCAAGACGTAAAAGATATGAATATGTAAAAGTTTACTGGTAAAAAATACTATTTTTAATATTTTGTTGCACACCCTTTTGATTTTCTACTGCTCGCAATATCGTTGATTCAACATTCATTCGTTTGCACACATTCGGACTAATCTTGTTTAACTCCTCTTGTAAAGCATTTTTCAACTAGCCCTTCCGTGTGCACATCCTGCTCTGCATTCTGCGTCCTAATTCTTCCCACAAATGCTCAATTAAATTAAGGTCCGGGCTTTATACAGGAGTTTTGACTACGTTTGGGCAGTTAATCAACAACTAATGTCCTGATAAAACTGAAAGTTGTTTTCAATACCAAGTTTTTGCAAACTTTCTTTCAACCTTTTTTTCAAAATCCCCAAATATACATACAGCCAATTAATTGAGTGAAATAATATTTGGTGAGCGCATTTATTTCATCTTGGGCATCACATTTATTTTGCTTATGTTGCTTATATTTTGCGCGTGTACCAGTTTATCAAGATTTTTAGACAAAGTACAGCTTGACGGACAGATACTCATTCAGATTTCAGCTATATATATATAACCTTTATTCTGCAAGTACCTACATTCAGCCATACAGGACAAAGCAGGCTTCMGTTACCTGTGGGGTGCATACTCTGATACCTCTTTTCAATCTCTTTAATAATATTCAATGCAGAAAGTGCAATTTTAAAATCATAAAGCGTCGAATTTTTTGAAAACTATACACCATTTTATCAACAATACTTGCGTAACTAGCATATCTTAGAAATTCTGTTCTCTAAAACTGTGCCAGTCATCTTTTTTCACCGTATACACTATTTTTTTAAATTCAGTGCGTTTCAAAAGTTCTCTTATCTGCGGCGCATTGAAAATGCCTTCTTTTATTTTCGCTTTTGACCATTTGGGATATTTTTGGAAGACGTCCTTAAAAGTTTTGTTTTCTCTATACTATGTTTACTATAATCAATTGATTTACGAGGCCAAGTTTTGCATATAGTGTTGAAAGAATTACTTTACTTTCATGTGATAGACTCTCTTTATTGACGTTTTTACGAAATATATTTAAAGTTCCTGTAAGCGGCCATTCTCGGGATCGACTATCCCAATAAATTTGTCTTTCAATCACCACACAATCACACTTTGTGTTTACCATTTTTAAACAATACACTAAAGTTTCTCAAGTAAGAATTGGATGTTGCAGTATTCCGCTACTATGGATACACCTAAAAACGAAGCATAATGATTGCCATTGGATGGCAAGACTGCTTTTAAACGTCGTGGTGAATAATCAATAAATAATAATTAGCTTCATATGTCATATTCATTTATTGGTTTTTCAATATCGCAGCAGGATACTAAATTGTCGATTTATGGATTTTTTTTAATTCAACATCTCGATTACTTCTATAAAAACTTATATGAGTCCCTGAATCCAGACAATTTTTCTCTTTCTCCGCAATAGGGATATTATGTACACTGAGATAAGCCAGTCTCTAGTTTATGTACAGTGGGGAACTGTCTGTAAGTAACAATAATCTTATAGGAGGAGCATGCACAGTTATCATCCATTTTTACAGTGTAAGTAGAGGTGCTTGTGGAATTTGTACCGAGCGAATTTGATTGTTTTAGCACGAATGGTTTACGGAATATATACATTAAACCTTTTAGAAGGCGGTTTTGTTACGACATCTCAATTTTTACTCACGAGTCACCTTGAATAAACAAACAGACSAGCAGAGGAAAGATAGTAACTGGAAATTCAACTCGTCTCATCATTCCGATCATTTATATATGTTATGTCTATCTCGATTAGTTTTGGTCTCTGTAGCAATATGTTGCAAAAGTATAAAAATGTAGCCAAGGGGTTCAAGCATTGTTCAAGGAAATTTGCTAGGATATTAATTTATTAGACCATAGACTCACCTACGCCCGGTTTCACAGTCCATACCATACATAAGATAAAACAGGAATATAATGTTTTACAGTTCATACTTAAGTACTGAAAATGGGAGACTTAAGCAGTGGTTAAGTAGTAACTGATTTTTGTTCTGAATTGTTTTGAATTTTCAATTATTTGACAAAAGAATAATAATAAGAAATTACTTTTTGTGAAAAAATATGGAATCGCATTGGGATTTCCATCAGTTCCATTAAGTGCTCCGACACGCTAGGGGTGAAAATTGGAGTTATTTTGCTGTTTTCATCCATATTCGATATAACTTTCCACGTAAATTTGTAAAATGTCTTTGTGGCAGTGTAGTACGCGAACACACCTAACACCCAAGGGCAGCACCATCAATTCGATGGCTTGGCAGCACTTATTAATTTATCTGCACCGCAGTTAACAACTGTCATTATTCGTTCATTCTCATTCTTCTGCGCATTCTTACAGTGATCACACCATTTTTATTCTCTCACATCTGTTCGCCCAGAACACGCCACTTTCCAAATAAAAGTATTGGTTAGGTAAAAGTTGAAGCACGTGTTTTAATCAAGGCAAGGAAAAGCCAACAAAATCGGAAGCAACCATAAGCTGGCGACTATAAAACCCATATCTTTTATAATTTAAATATCATATTTCAAAATATTTTTATGGATGACATTTATAAAACAAATGTTGCCTATAACGAAAAACGACTACTCATTCAGCAACAATGCTTAGCTAAGATTTTATTTGAACTTAAGTACTATGGACTGTGAAACCGGGCTTTAATTTTATTATTATATTTTACTTCCCGTTAAAGAGAATTATACTTAAATCTTCCTTCGTTGAGATTTATATCTTATATCTAGTTAATGCGAGAAACGGCAAAAAAGGATCGAAATACATTATATTAAGGATATAATGACATTTCTTAAATGTTATTATCTCATATTAATTTCATTAATATATCACACATTTTGACCATAAAATCAGGTGGAAAATTAGAAATTTTTATATGGGATATATTCGGGACAGAAAATGTCTAAGCTAATAAGATTAATTTTTTAAATTGTTAAGATATACTTGAGAACTTACTTTCAAACCATTTTACAAATATTATATAGTCATATCCAATATCCAGGGCTAAAACAAATTTTCGTCTGACTGTATCCATTCCAAGCACAAAGATAGATTGTCATTAGAAAAGTACGCTTTTTCAATATCATTAACTTAAAAAAAAAATTATTTGCTTTTTCGAAGGTCGTATCTTGAATAGTTTTTGGATGGCAGCGTTCTAAATAGCGACCGTTCGCAGGTAGAAACATATATAAATGAAATTTCAAAAGCGTTTTTCTCGAAACGATCAAGGATCAAAGGTCATTGTTTAGGAAATACCTTTAAGTCTAATAAACCTTTTGAGTTTTTTGTTTCAGCTAATCATTCGCCCGGAATCATGTCAGCAGTTGGGGCACTTTTTTGACACCTCCGGACACACAGTCCATAACTCCGTTATTTTTTCAACATTTTTGTAATAAAAACAAAGATCTTAAAATATATCTGAAATTATATCATTTTACGTTCAAAGAAGTTCCAACTATTCAATCACGTAATTTCTCTTAAAAAATTAACGAAAATCGCCAAATTTTTCATTCGTCACCCTGGTATAGCCCTCTAAAAAAACACTAGCTTATATTTTCGGCAGAAGTCAGTCGTATTTTATTTTACCATCGCAAGCTAAATCATGTAGAAATAAAACGCACTTAGCTTATGTTATCAGGGCTTACAACCCACATTCCACACTACTTATGAGAACACACACACCGACATTCACATACACGTAGACCAACCAACCACATCACACCAGCTGATCCCGCACAGCAAAGGGAAAATTTCTAATAATTTTACACACAAAACCCCATTAAATCTACATGTATATAAATACATACTATACATTGACTCACACAAAACTGCATTAAATACACACGTGTATACATACATCTACTTACACAAAAATGCATCTACATACAGCATAACGAAAAGCCTATTGTGCAGTGAAGAATATTAAAGAATATTATACATAATATGTGCATGAAATTGTGATTTAAAAAAAAAAGCAAAACCTAACCATAGGTAAAAGTGCGTGCAAACCAACACAAAATAAAATAAATACGGGCGCGAACTCAAAACTAATAAATAAATAAAACAACCTAAATACAAATAAAACAAGATAAAGCGTTAACATCGGCTGCACCGAAGCTAATCTTCACAGGATMTCCGAAGCTTCCTTCTGGAGGTCAAAAGCTTCTTGGTAAACTTAATATACTCAGTTAAGGGTATAAAAAAAGTGAAAAGGAAATCATCGTCAACAAAGCGGAACGCCGGCGTAGGAA
>NW_017537308.1:103179-109468 GCF_001853355.1 Bactrocera latifrons
ATACCGAAATATTTCATGGAGGTTATGAACAATGGCCGTCCTTCCGGAACATGTTTACAGCCGTGTACATAAACCATCCAAAATTATCACAAGCGCAAAAATTGTATCACCTCCGATACAAAACTAAAGGTCAAGCAGGCGTAATAGTCAAGCAGTTCGCATTGTGTGTGTATTTAATGCAGTGACGATAATTTCAATTTAGCTTGGGAAGCTTTAAGATCAAGATATGAAAATGAGAGAATATTAGTTAACAAGCAAGTAACGATACTTATGAACTTGCCTAAAATTCAAAGAGAAACCAGTGAAGAATTCATCAAACTAGAATCCGCTGTTTCAAATTGTTTGTCGGTTCTATCGACACAAAATATTCCCACTCACAGTTGGGATCCTATTCTGGTAAACATATGTACCGCCGCATAACCAGAAAAATTGTTTCTTTTGTGGGAGCAATCGCTCTCATCAAGAAGAAAATGCCCAACGTGGCAGCAACTACCTAATACGAAATTGCGGAAAGGGTAGACAAAAAAGTAGTCAGAACTAAAAACGTTCAACAAGACATTAATCGAAGCTTCAATAGACCCCAAGCCGGAAGCAACAATCATTTAAACAGAAGCTTCTTCAAAACAGAAGCGTTCACATCTGAACAAACTAAATTCACGTCCTGCGAACTATGTACAGGAGGGCATAAGCTAAAAGCTTGCGAAAAATTAAAAAAATTGAATGTGAATGAAAGGAACAACTTTGTGAGGTCAAAAAGACTCTGTACAAACTGCTTGTCCCACTCACACAATCTTAATACTTGCGAAAGCAAATTTAATTGCTTATATTGCCACAAAAGGCATCATTCTATCTTACATCTCAATAACTTTCCCAACACATCTCAAAGTAGCGCTTTTTCAAACAACAGCCACGGGTTTAGTTGCAACAGCAACTCCAGAAATTTGCCAAGAGACACCATGCTGCTCAAAGGCATTAAAAACTCAAACGCTACACAGCGTAAATCATAGTAGAGTACTACTACCCACAGCAGTTGTCTCCATTGAATATCGCGGAGAACTGTTCAAATTAAGAGCCCTAATAGACCAAGGATTGGAACGATCATTCATAGCGTCTAGGGCACAAAATAGGCTAAAACTGCCAACAAAACATGCCAACTATGAAATAACGGGAATGGGCGGACGAGTAGTACAAAACTTAAGTAAAATCTGCCCCATTACCCTAATTTCCCCCCAAGCGGATAGCGTATTCAAGCAAACATGCTTCTAAGCTATCAAATAAATAGCAAGCATTGGGATAAAGTTTCACACCTGACTCTAGCAGATCCCAACTGCAACACGCCAGCTCAAATAGAGATCCTAATAGGCAGCGACTTTATACCGCAAATCATTTTAGAAGGTGTTGAAAAAATTTCAAAAACACTACTGGCGCGAAATACCACTTTCGGTTGGGTCCTAAGTGGATTAGTTGCGGAACCAGTCACAGCAATGACAACTCAACTTGAGGAAATCTCAAACGAGTACCTCAATTCACAATTGAGAAAATTTTGGGAGGTAGAAGAACTCCCCACTAAAACAACAATTTCCAGATACACTCGCCTTAGGTCACTCTCGCACTTCTGCAATACAGCAGTTTCTAAGTATGGAGAAAAATCTACTTAGAAAAGGTGAGCTTAAACAAGATTATGATGGTGTCTTAGAAGAATACTTTCATTTAGACCACATGGAGGAAGTAAGCCCATGTGAAAAAAATATAAAAGGCAAATATTACTCATTCTACTTGCCACATCATGCAGTAGTAAAGCCTGACCACGAAGGTTAGAGTTGTCTTCAATGCCTCACGATCCACTAGCTCGGGGAATTCCCTAAATGATATTCTATTTACGGGACCCACACTCCAACCAGATTTAATGGCTCCTCATATTAAATTGGGGTTTATACAAATACGTTTCGAAAAAATGTATCGACAAATAATCGTACATAAAGATGATTAAAATTTTCAACGAATTTTTTTCCGAAAAGATCCCTAAGAGTCCTAATTCAAGAATTATGGCTAGACGGAACCGACTGGGACGAGCAAGTGAAACCTCTTCGCTTAGAAAAATGGTCCCAGTTCGCTAATAAATTGAAGGACATCTCGCAGATACGAATTTCACGGTGGGTAAACTATTCCCCCGAATACAAAGTGGAACTACATGGCTTCTGCGACGCCTCTGAAAAGGCATATTGTGCCACTATATATGTGCGTACACAAAGCGATGTCGCAACTACAAGCCACTTATTAGCGGCAAAAGCAAAGGTTGCGCCTCTAAAAACGCTAAGTCAGTCTTCCACGACTTGAACTCTGTGGCGCTCTGCCAGCAAAGCTAGCTTCAATGGTGCAGACCCACTTAAATATGGCGAAATACAGATTATATTTATGGTCCGATTCCGAGATAGTTCTAGCCTGGTTAGAAAAACCACCACATGCGTAAAACTTATATTTCTAACATCTGAAATACTTGACCTTGTAGGATCAGCCACTTGRCGTCACGTAGCCAGTGCTGACAATCCTGCTGATCTAGGTACAAGAGGATGCAAACCTCTACATCTCGCCACCTCCACCCTCTGGTGGAATGACCCCCGATGGCTAACAGAAACTCCCGACTCTTGTCCACAATCGCCTATGCGTAAAATACTCATACCAGAAAGTCGTAAAATCGACACTTATCATGCAACACTGGATGRCWCTGACATCCTTGAACGATTTTCATCGTTCCCCCGAGCCCTCCGGGTAGTTGCCTATATGCTCAAGTTTTCACAGCGGCTTAAACTTAAAGTTAAAGGAGCAACTTATCTCCATTGCGATAAATGGACGCAGCAAAACTTAAAAAAGGCAAAGGTCGCCCTTATCGCATCAACCGAAACGCGCTACTTCAGCCGCGATATAGAATTACTAAGAGAATCGAAGCTTATTGATAAAAAGAGTTCACTCTTAGTTCTAAACCCATTTCTAGATATGAAGGGTTTACTTCGTGCGAATGGTCGGCTTGCTAATTCAAGCCTAACGTACAATGAACGCCTCTATAATCATACCAGAGAGGTTTCCGTTTGCCACTTTATTTAATAGATATATCCACATACTAATGCTCCACGCTAAATACCGTCTCATGCAACATATGGTCCGCCAAGAGTTGTACATACCCCAACTGAAGCCACAAATAATGGAGTGCATTCATGTGTAAAGTCTGCACTATGCATAAGCAGAAAATGCGATCGCAGATTATGGCAGCACTTCCACCTGAACGCTGCAATTATGCTCTGCTTTTACCACTACAGGTGTAGATTTTGCTGGGGCTTTTATGATAAAGGCATCCATGCTAAGATCTCCTACCCTCATGAAAGGCTATGTGGCTGTTTTTGTCTGTTTCACGACAAAAGCAGTACACCTTGAGCTATGTACGAATCTGACGAMGGAGGCTTTTCTTGCGGCTTTTGCTCGTTTCGTCGGACGACGAGGCTTTCCGTCAAAAATCATGAACGGTAATGGTAAAACATTTATCGGAGCTCAAAGATCTATCGAAAAACAGTTTGTGGACTTCAGAAAACAAGTCTCAATGCACATTGTCCAAAAATACGCACCCCAAATATCAAGTGGCAGTTTATCACCTGGAAAAATCTTCAAATCTCATTTTAAAAAGATAGCTGGCAACCACAAATTCAATTATGAAGAGTTCACGACACTTTTAACAAGAATTGCAGCCGTTCTTAACTCACGGCCTCTCGCTGCACTCTCGCAAGATCCYTCAGACTTTACTGCCCTCACGCCAGGRCATTTTCTTAAAGGAGCGCCCATTCTGGCCATACCTGAGCCAGGCATAGAGTCGCTTTCCTTATTAAACCGTTGGGAAAGAATTAAAATTCTCCATCATGACTTCAGTCGCCGATGGAAGGATGATTATTTAAAAGACCTCCACAGAAGGTACCGATGGRAAATCACAGAAAATGCGCCTACGCTTTTAGATTGTGTCTTAATCAATGACGATTGTCTACCGAATGGCGGCTTGGCCGCATCGAGCTCTACTACGGCTCCGACGGTCATATTCGTGTAGTCGATCTCCGTACACAAACGGGAACGTTAACAGATGATAAAAACGTTCCGACGTTTTTGAGCCGTCGGTTTACTATTTGATTGTACTATCTCCAAGCAGTAAATCGAGAGCGAAATCGTTTCAATCAGCCCTACTGCTGATCTAGTCTATCTCTATTAGTCATCTCTACCTCTCTGCTTACAGAGATTAGGTTCCTTAGCCTGCGTCTTGCGGAACGATGGTTGTATCCGAGGGCTTGTTGTTGAGTCCAACCCCTCTGCACCATCCCTTAGCTAAATCTAGTCTTTTTGTGCGATATCGCAGAGAGTATCCTGAAATTTTTCTCCATGATAACAATGTCGTTCAGCGGGCGTCAAACGATCAGTTCGTCCACGACAACTCTCCATAACAGGGAAGATAGCACTGCACCCTGAAGGCAGCCCTTTGTAGAACCAAGATAAATACTAGTATCCCTTACTGTGGATTCTGTTTGTGTTGGGCGGTGTCGGAACATTCATTTTCTCCAGCGCTCTTGCTATGCTCGTGTGAGTCRTGTTGTCAAAGGCACCTTCGATGTCTAGGAAGGCGCATAGCACAGCTTCCCCACCTTTCCAGAGAACTCGGTATCTCCGAAGTTAGCTAATACAGAGCAGTACTGGTTCATCTTCCTGCGATGTAAGCATGCTGGTTCGCATGCAGGGGTTAAGTACTTACACCTTCGACCTAATTTCACAGCGCACGATCTTTACCACACTCTTCAATAAAAAAAGAAGTAAATACCTTCGCGGTCCTCCACGTTTCAGGGATGTACGCCATCGCAAGGCTATCTCTCATCAGACAAACAAGGAAGAGCAGTAGAACCCACTCYCTCTGTGGTGCTGGAAAGTGCTGTACCACCCAGCCCACATTCTCATTACTTAGACTGTTACCAATTATAAATTCAAGGCAAGACTCACTTCGTGTATTGCATTCCGTGCTGTCCCGTTGTGTGTGATGCAAGTTACATAAATAAATTAATAAAAGTTGCTTTAGCTCCATTTATTTGAAGTCGAAATTATAAAAAATTCACCTATTTTTACGAAACCTTAAATTTAAGAAATGATATTTAAGATAGAGTATTGGGGGTTTTGTTGTTTTTAAATAAAATATATTTAAATAGTGAGACGTTATATTGTCGTTACAAATTGCAAATCTAAAGAAAGAGAGAAGTTCAATTGGTGCTATTGTTAAATACATATGTATTTAACCTGCGAACATCATAGGATCGGTTCTATGAGAAACTGGTCGTCATCTGCGACGTCCTTCGCGTTCCATGCAGGTCATTAACTCCTTCCAGAAGCTCTTGCTCTTCCACTATGGCCTCAGCAGTCATAAGCTGCTTGCCTCTACTGGCGCCAGGACGAATACCATCTTGTCTACCTGCATTTTTTTTCGTTAACGCTTTCCGCAGTAACCTTGGGCCTGTAGGGTCTCATGACTACCGACCTGATTTCGTAGTTCCGACTGAAACCCTCCTTCCTGATGAATTTGTAGCACATATCGTCCACACATAAGTTCAGCCGTATTGGTTCCCAATGAGACGAAGAGAAATCTTAAAATGTGTGCCTGAATATTTGGGGTGCAATACCACCTTGATGTGCATGGGCGAAATGTCCACCCCCTCTTTTCGCATAGGGTCCTTTCCAGCCTACTAGAATGGGAGATATCCTGGAGCCAGTTAACTAACCATTAATCCTAGCAACCTAGCAGACCGGGTACCACACCCTCTGCATACCCCTTACCTTGGAACACAAAGGTTCGACGTAGTTACTATCAGATGAAACGTTTACCGATTTCAGTGTATACTTTTAGGCTAAAAACTTAATTATAAATTCGGGGAATATAATTTAGTTCTTATATGGGATAACAATAAAGCTTAAACTAAGGTAGTGATTTCCTTCTGCTGGCCAAGTCCAGTAAGAGCAAGTAAGGAAGGGCTAAGTTCGGGTGCACCCGAACATTTTATACTATTGCAACTTTCAGGAATCAAAGCAAGGAAAATACCTTAACAAGTAAAACATCAACCTGAGGTTCGAAATCGAACCAATTTTATATATATAGTATATATACATACTATATAAAATTCATATGCTGACAAACACATAAGTTTTATTAGAAAAACGAAAACCATTAAATGTAGTATATGGAAGTTGGAGGCGTATCGACCAAATTTTTTTAAGTTTT
>NW_017537308.1:110168-112422 GCF_001853355.1 Bactrocera latifrons
GCATTTTGTTGTTGTTTACTTAATCACATAACCACATAACCCGATAACCACCTCATCGTGAACAGCCTAACTGTTATTTTTGAGGTTTAATGTGATGTAAATCATTACATACTCTGCCTCCGCTTACATTGCAAAAGCAGGCTCAACCCTACGAGATTTATCAAGATAAGTATTGTACATATTGAAAAGGTCTACCGAAAACAATGGTATATAGTTATTATGGATATCCCGCAATAACATTATTTTGTTATTTACTTTTTGCGACAAATAATGTCTAATTTTCGAAGCGATTTTAACAAATAAAGCAATACTTTAAATACATTGTTGATTTAATTTACATCTTTAAAGTTATTACATATTTAAAGAATGCGGGACGTAGCGTTTGCATCGGTACAGGCCGGCATGGGCGGCGGGAGCATGCCTATAAATAGCGCGTCGGAGGTAGTTCTCTCTATAGCACTTTGAATTTAGTAGCGATCGGAGCTCTCTGCGAGGAATATTCAAATGGAAGCTATGAAGTATATGCGTAAAATTACAAACTGATCCTCAAAAATAAATAAAAAATTGCTAAATATTTAGAAAAGTTGAAAAGAATAGCACCCAAATACGCAGTGCAATGGATTATAACTGGTTCATAATCAGTCGATGAATATTAACCACGTACATACATCCCAAAAGACTGATGTCAGAACCTTGTCAGCCGACTTTTTCGTCTTTCCACACTTGAGAACCGGTTCATCATGTGCAGTTCACTAGAATGACTGTCTATTGGACTCCAGTGTGAATTGTTACAGACCAACGCAAAAATTCAGTTTTTATGATTAAAGAGTGGTCAAACACTCCGCAGCAATTCGTGGTTTTTCTTAGATTGTGAACTTGCGAGGCACCCACTTTACACAGACCTTTCGCCTCCTTAGGGTCATTGTCCTCGGTACTCATTTCGACTCTTTCTAACTGGCGGAGTCCTCTAGTTGTAAAGAAAACCAAAAAATATTTAATTGTATAACAATATTTATTTTGTCAAAGTAATCTCCACCAGATATAATACACATAAGAAAACGATTTTTCAATCCTCGAAACTCTTTTAATAAGCACTCTTTGGCCTTCAGCTCCTTTAGCGATTTTTGTTTTATATTTTCGAAGAACTCAAAACCGAGTTCAACTGAGCCGAAATTTAGATTTGGGAAACAAGAAAATATCACATTGAGCCAGATCTGGTGAAAACGGTGATTAATCGATGGTACTTTTGCGTTTATGGCTTTAAATCCGGTCACAATAGTGGCTCGATGCGAACCATGAATTTTTTTTCCGCAATCTCGACCGTTTACGACGGTCACAGTTATTAGTTAACGATTGGTAAACTAAAATGTTAACTAGTATCTTAGTTTTCACATGTTGGTATCATTGTCAAAACATATGTTTTCTGTTTACATTTGTGTGATGTAAATTRGATTTCTCCACAGCAGATGGCAACAGTGTAATAACTAACAAAAGGGTTTAATCACCGCCGCTTTTTCTACATTCGTTATGTACACTTTCGCTTATACAGTGCGCCACGTCGACACCTACGCAGAATACTCCGTTTTAAGATTCGACTACGATATGCTGCGGAAAATAGATCGCCAACGCCGGAAAGTCGGATTAGGATTCTCGCCGCTCGTCGACACTTAATTTTATTAACATTTACATTAACTGTTCATACCAAATGAACACATCCCTGCATTGTCCTCCTAACTCGTCTAAATACSAATTAGAGGACAATGCAAAAAACACCCAACAGCGCCAACATAACAGCGAAGTACCCAACAAACAGAAAGACACAATAAAACGAATCACCACAGCGGACGGACACATAGGCGCCAAAACAGCAGCAGCAATATCAGAAGCAACAACAACAACAGCGGCAGCAGCAGTATTGGCAGCAACAACAGCAACAACAGAATCATCATCTCCACGCGGGAAAAATTAACCACACAGGTTTCATTTGAAAATTTATAATTACTTATAACTAACCCTTAAGTTGTATTATTGTATAAACCCATACCCAAATATACAATTGTACACACTAACCCACTCATATTATATTACACCCACTCAAATATATGTATATCTGAATTGTATCCAAATTCTAATAGTTTTTATWTTATTTGGCACACCGGCAAACACACGTCGAACAACCCGACATTTTGGTCCTTCGAGCCGGATCGAGTGCTTCATAAAATAAACCCACCCAATTAAAAATTATTTGGATCAA
>NW_017537308.1:113787-114893 GCF_001853355.1 Bactrocera latifrons
CTTCATCAATTCGAGGACACCCTAGAAGACAACTCTGAAATACCATCCTGGAAAACTTTTGACGCGTTTCTCACTCATCGATACAAATCTTTGGAAGCAGTRGGAAATTTAACTGACCCCGTTCCAGTGACYCAATCCGACAGTGGATCCTATAGAAGAGGAAAAGACAGGAAATTCAGCACATTTCACGCTAATGTTTCCGGAACTTCTACCCTGAATTTTTCACACACTAGTGAACAGCCAGTCAGAGGCAACAACTTCTCAAGAAAACTTCAAGACATTGAAAGTTGTAAGCTTTGTAGAACACAACATTCCATTCGAGAATGCCCCAAGTTCTTACAAATGAATGTTGAGACCCGAATAACCACAATAAAAAATAATGGTTATTGCTTCCATTGCCTTGCCTTATCTCACAGTTTTAGAGATTGCAAGAGCAAATATTCTTRTAGAATATGCAGAAAGAAACATAACACACTTCTGCATAGGGACACACCAACCAGTTCCCAATCCCCCCCGCACGGATCAAGAGCCTTAAACCCGCCTCTTGACCCGAACACCAGTAGTACCTCCCAAACCCTTAATACCAAYATAAATCCTCAAGCCTACACAACCCTCTTACAGTCCACTAAAAATAAAACCCAAGACCCACAAAACTTCAGTGGGAAGCAGATTTTGTTAGGTACTGCTGTAGTCCAAGTTTTATACAAAGGACANAACGACACCCAACCCGAAGATGAGTCCATTTATACCCTAGAAATAAAAAGGGTTGAACTCAACGCGATATACGACAAGGCAAACAAGTCGTACGATGCCTTTCGTAGAACCCCACARAAAYYMGGTGAAACTATTGATTTTGCAWAAATCAAAGAAAAATTTAAGAAAGGTCATCAATTATACTTGAAATGTTTAGGATCCATTAATCAAGCTATTGATGATCTCAAGACMCCAACCCCAGTAATAAAGGAACGAGTTTCAGAGGAATATACATCGCGGGACATAGGACCCTCAATTCATATACCCCCTTGTGATACGGACATATTTTATGGAGATTTCGCAACCTGGCCTTCATTCAGAGATATGTTTACGGCTATATATGTAAACAATCA
>NW_017537309.1:0-8269 GCF_001853355.1 Bactrocera latifrons
AATACCAACATAAATATGACTTCAGCCAAACAAAGAAATACGTGTATGTGTATGTGGCTACAAAAAGTTTTAAAATTTGAAAGAAGCAAAAACAGCAACAGCATACGTATCAACACATTTTCCCACACAAGCGTCGCTGCCCATAAGCTATTTCTCGTCACGATGGCAAAACTGCTTGGAGGAAATGCTGCAACAGTGCCTGCAACGCATTTGCGCATTTGCGCAACTATTTAACGCAAGAAATCTATCGCAACCTTTTCCGAACTCGTATAAGAAGTATAACTTCAAAAAAAAGTTACAAACATACATACATACATATATACATACATACATACAAGTGAAGCTAATAAAAGCGTATTAAAAACTGGAATTATCAACTCAAATTTTCCTATTTCCAATTGGTAGGGAATACGTTGTAAAATGTCATGGGCAATATCATTTTTGCTAGTATGTCATAACAAAAGCGGATTTGAAGGCTGATATGTCGAAATTATTAATGCGAAAGTGTGCGAACTTCATTTGAAGTTGAACCGCGTACACTAATCAATAGCAACTGAAGGTAAAAACAATCGTCGTTTTTCGGGTGAATTTTGTAAATTCGTCCTAAGTCATTAGGACACACCTGGAGAGCCATCTTCCGCTTGTTCTTGCTTCCCGAGTAACCATTTCTTTGACGATGCATTCCATGTCTAATATCAAGGCATTTTCGAACGTAACGGCAAACGTCTTTTATCGATTACACCAAAATACAATATCAAATATTGACATGAGTTTGAATGTGAATTAGACAATAATGGAGAATACAGTAGGATCCATGTGTTTTCCACTTCGATATCCATTCTTCTAAAGTGAATGCTGAATGTTCTACCATTGTCGTCTGGCGAGCGACGCCAATAGAGAGAATATCCATCATTTATCGTTTGTGTTTCTGAAAGAAAAACACGTGTATAGTGTTTCGTGCATTTATTGGCAGACATACAAACCGAAGCGGGATTGTGGTGTCCGCAAGGTTCATGAACCATACTGGTTTTCATCACTTCGTATAATACTTCACCTTTCTCTGCATAAGGAATTTCAGCAGAAATGATTTCATCAATTTGATCTGATGTAACCATCATCGAAAAGTTAATAAGTGCGTGCGTCACTGAACAGAGTACATCTAACAGCACCATATATACAATACGTTGTTTCAAAATAAAGTCCATCAAATATCGTAGCTATTGTTTGAAAAGTCGTGCTGTGACATCGTAACGATCGCTTGCTGATTGACCGCGATTCATAATTCCGCACATATGTCACTGCATCCTGTAAGTACTTTTTGCCTTGCCTTAGGCGGCCTCTTCGCAATTGATCACTTTGTGTGAAACACACATACAATTTTCAAGAATTTTCTTTTGAATAGCCGGAAAAAAAGCAAGCGACCGAATTGAACGATTCAAATAATTTGCAAATCAAAATATTGAAAAACAAAACAAACAAAAATTGAAAAAAACTTGTGTGAAAAAAAGTTACTTTTTAGAACTGTTCAACTTTCCGACTCTTCCGCACGAAAAGGTTACTTTTTTTTTTGTTTTTATTCTGAAACCTCCCCGATCCACAGAGAACAACCTCTGAAACGTGACTAACCAACAAACATTCATTCGTTTGTATGGGAAAAGAAAAATGTTATTTTTACGGGGTTTTCGACAACTATCCGAAATTTCCTTGCCGTAAAAACTATTCTTGGACCTCAACGAACTTTCAGAAAAAAGAATCGACCAAATTGGTGCAGGCAATACATTTTGCGATTCATTTTTATTTCATAGGTTGTTAAAAAAGTCTTGCGGTATTTTCGCTAGTTGCCGCTGAGAGTGCGATGTTCTAGTTTTATACGTCGCATCGGGTCATGCTAAGCTTTTTTGGAAAGCTCATTTCACGCGCTAACATATGTTTGATTGATTGTCGTTTCTTTTAAGTCATTCGTGAGTTATAGCGTCGCAAACAAGGAGCAAAACAAAGAGAAAATACAGCATATTTTACAGTACTACGATAAAGGCAACAATAAATCTCAAGCCACCAATAAAATTTGTGCAGTTTATGGACCCGATACAGTTTCCATTTCCACTGCACAACGATGGTTTCAACATTTTCTTTCTGGAGTAGAGGTGGTCGGAGATGCGCCACGCTCCGGAAGGCCTGTCGGCGAAAATTGCGATAAAATCGCTGAATTGGTCGAAAGAGATCGGCATAGCAGCAGCCGTAGCATCGTTCAAGAGCTAGGCATGAGTCATCAACCCGTTATAAAAAAAAAATAAAATAAAAAATACCGCAAGACTTTTTTGACAAACCGTTATAAGATATATATGTACATGTGAGATTTTTCTATTGCTCATGTATACTAGTAGTACATGCTTATGATGAAATACAATTTTGCATTTATGAATTGTATTGAGTTTTATCATAAAGGTATAAAAACAATTCTATGTCCTTACCATGGTTCTAAGCCATCTCCCCACCAAATTTTCGGCCAATCGATTCAGCCGTTCCTAAGTTATAAATAGTGTAACTGACAGGACTTTTTCTTATATAAATACTAGAGGAGATGTCCACGCTTCAGTACTACTAATACGTTCCATATGATTTCTATCACTAAGATTATGACTATAAGTTCATGAGATACATATAGCATTTTTGTTAAGCAACTTGTGTTAGCTAACAAAAAAATGGATCATAAAGCACTTCGTGTGTTCACAAAGCATTGCCTTTTGGGAAAATACTGTTGAATTTGGCTCAAGGAAATCCACCGTTGTAAAGATATTTGCTAAGCTGGAAACAGGCGAAATGAGCACCGAGGACAATGATGCGCAAAAGATGCGAAAGCTCGGTGCAAACTTGGTGCCTCACAAGTTCATAATCCTACAAAATCAACAAATAACTGGATCGGAGAAGTGTTTGAGTGCTCTTTAATCGTAACAAAACCGAATTTTCGCATCGGTGTGTGACAATAGAAACATGGCTTCAACATTTCCCACTGGAGTCCAATCGACAGTCACTCTAGTGGACTGCACATGATGAACCGGTTCTCATTCATGGAAAGACGACAAAATCGATTGAAAAGGTCCTTATATCAGTCTTTTGGGATGTAAGTGGTATAATACATACTCGAAAATTGGTGCGGATGTAGCTTATAACCAGGGTAAGGACATAGGTTAAATTTTATCTCTTTATGTGAAAATTTAATACAGCTCATAAATACAAAATTTATATTTCAAATAATAAGCAATTGTTCAAAATTCATGAGCAGGATATGGTAGACATTGGTTAGGGAGTGAGGTAAACGATGCAGGATGATTATATCGCATAGAAAAACCGTACATCTATATATACATATATAAAAGAAAGTTGTTTTAGTTACACCATTTATAACTCAAGAACTGCTCAACCGATTTGGCTGAAAGTTGGTTGGGAGGTAATTTAGAAGCTTGCTAATGACATAGCATACCTTTATTTCTTCAGGTAAAAATTTAATACAACTAACTAAATATTTATCTTCTTAATTGGCGGTGTCCAGTTTACGCTATTTTAGCCGAGTTAGCAACAGCGCGCCAGTCGTTTCTTTTTTTCGCTACTTGGCGCGAATTGGATATTCCAACAATAGTCAGGTCCTTCTCCACCCGGTCTTTCCAACGGAGAGAAGGGCTTCCTCTTCCTCTGCTTCCCCCGGCGGGTACAGCATCAAAGCTGGAGTTTTTTCGTCCAATCGGACAACATGACCGACCCACCGTATCCGCTGTCTTTTAATTTGCTGAACTATGTCAATGTCGTCATACATCTCGTACAACTCATCGTTCCATCGGATGCGATATTCGCCGTGACCAATGCGCAACGGACCATAAGTCTTTCGCTGAACTATGTCAATGTCGTCATATATCTCGTACAGCTCATCGTTTCATCCGATGCGATATTCGCCGTGACCAACGCGTAACGGACCATAAGTCTTTTGCAGAACTTTTGTCTCAAAAACACGCAACGTTGACTCATCAGTTGTTGTCATCGTCCAAGCCACTGCGCCATATAGCAGGACGGGGATTATGAGTGACATATAGAGTTTGGTTTTTGTTTGTCGAAAGAGAACTTTGCTTCTCAATTGCCTACTCAGTCCGAAGTAGCTCCTGTTGGCAAGAGCTATCTTGCGTTGGGTTTCCAGGCTGACATTGTTGGTGGTGCTTACGCTGGTTCCAAGATAGACGAAATTATCTACGATTTCAAAGCTTTGACTATCAACAGTGACGTTACAGCCAAGTCGCGAATGCGACGACTGTTTGCTTAATGACAGGAGATATTTCGACTTGCCCTCGTTCACTGCCAGACCCATTCGTATTGCTTCGTTGTCCAGTCTGGAGAAAGCCGAACTAACGGCGCGGGTGTTGAAGCCGATGCTTCCAATATCATCGGCATACGCCAGCAGCTGTRCACTCTTATAGAAGATGGTACCTTCTCTATTTAGTTCTGCAGCTCGAACTATTTTCTCCAGAAGCAGCCTCGGCTTCGGAGAGGTCCTTCCCGATTCTGACTGATCTTTTGGTGCTGCTCAACGTCAGCTTACGCAGCCGTATAAGTTTTGCAGGGATACCAAATTCAGACATCGCGCCATAAAGGCAACTGTTTTCGTGCTGTAGAAAGCAGCTTTGAAATCGACGGGTCTTTCACAAGATTGGGCGCATGGTGAATATCTGGTCGATTGTTGATTTTCCAAGTCTGAAGCCACACTGATAAGGTCCAATCAGTTCGTTGACGGTGGGATTTAATTTTCACACAATACGCTGGATAGAACCTTATATGCAATGTTGAGGAGGCTTATCCCACGTTATTTGGAACAGATTGTGGAGTCTCCTTTTTTGTGGATTGGACATAGAACACTTAAATTCCAATCGTTGGGCATGCTTTCGTCCGACCATATTTTGCAAAGAAGATGATGCATGCTCCTTATCAGTTCTTCAGGCGGGTAATTGCTATTCGAACTTCTTCGTGGTCGGGTAATGGAACGCCTGTTCCATCGTTATCGACTGGGGAATGGGGTTCGCCTTCTCCTGGCGTTGTGCGTTCACTGCCATTCAGAAGGCTGGAGAAGTGTTTCCTCCCTAATTTAAGAATGATCTGGACATCGGTAACTAGACCACCTTTGGGGGTTCTACCAGAGAGTGTGCTCCGGTATTGAAACCTTCTGTAAGCCGCCGAATTTYCTCGTAGAATTTTCGAGCATTCCCCTGTCGGCCAGCTTATCAAGCTCTTCATACTCACGCATTTCGGCCTTTTTCTTTTAAGGTATGCAAATACGTCTCGCTTCCCTCTTCAACTCTCGGTATCTACCTAATCCTGCACATGCTGTGGTCGATCTTAACGTTGCGAGGTAGGCAGTCTGCTTTCTCTCCGCTGCGACACGGCACTCCTCGTCGTACCAGCTATTATTTTGCACTTTCCGAAAACCAATGGTTTCGGTTGCAGCTGTACGTAAGGAATTTGAAATGCCGTCTCACAGTTCCCTTATACCGAGTTGTTGACGACTGCTCTCAGAAAGCAGGAGTGCAAGCCGAGTAGAAAATCGTTACGCTGTCTGTTGTGATTGCAGCTTCTCGACGTCGAACCTTCCTTGTGTTTGATGGCGTGCATTTTTTGCTGCACAGAGGCGCGTGCGAATCTTGGCTGCAACAAGATAGTGGTCCGAGTCGATGATAGGACCTCGGAGCGCACGCACATTCAACACGCTGGAGACGTGTCTTGCGTCTATCACAATATTATCGATCTGACTGGTGGTTTTTCGATCCGGAGACAGCCAAGTAGCATGGTGTATCTTCTTGTGCTGGAATCTAGTACTACAGATATCCATATTTCGGGCCCCGGCGAAGTCGATCAGCCTCAACCCATTTGGGGATGTTTCCTCGTGGAGGCTGAATTTACCGACCGTAGTGCCAAAGGTACCTTCTTTGTCGAGGCTGTTGTTGCGTTCTCATTGGGGTGGTTTTTTTTACGTGGCGGGTCTCAAACGCAGCGCACAACCCTATGCAGGGAATGTTTCGCCTTCTCACTTTAGCTCGCCTTCAAACGGATGTTCTTAGGCTACCCAGAGGATACTTGGTCCAGGAGCGGAAGTCGTGAGCTACTTGTGTCATATGTAAAATAATCATTTCTGGACACTCTCAATTGAATGGCGATCAGAGGACTTTCCTCACTTGCGTGAACTTCTACACGTGACTCCATCCTTTATTATTATTTTTATTTATTTAGAAATTGAAGTAATCTTTTATTTGTTTCTTGAGAGTCTTTCATACATTGTTCCATCATTTGGGTTTCTTTCGTTTTCCACCATTTTTTTGTCATGCCATAATTTTTTTGCTGGTTTGATTGGATTCATGACTTGCTTTCTCGAGATGTTTTTCAAGTTTTTTTAATATAAGGCTCTGAAAATTATAATTTTTTATTTATTTACAGAATCACTCGGCTCGGGAAACGGTATTGATAACGACGAAGTATCGGTTGGCGACATCGGCATCGCTGAGGGTGAGGAGGTAGGCAAACCGTGATGGCAATAGAGATGCAGCAACAAATTCCAACGAAATTTGAAGGGGTTCGGAGTCAGTAGCACCTTTTTAAAAATTTATATATGTATGTATATATAAATAATATATTGAATGTTCTCCTTACTTTGAAAGCTTTCCTCCACTAAACTCTCGGCGTTGCAGCTGACGTAAGGTAACAGTACGGCTTTCATTTTCTCATATAGTGGCCACTGCGAGGGAGAACCGCCAGTTGGCCCGACTGTCTTCTCTTTTCTGTAGAACATAATATTTATGTAATAACTCTATTGTTCCTTAGTTTTATTTAATTACCTACTTATATTTATCTCTGTGAAAGACTTTGCATTTTAGATTTGATTTCACTCAAGGTGAAATGCACACCTTGTTGCTTAAACTCCATTGCCATTTCCTCCACTATGTGGTTATATTTCCTTGGCCCGCGAAAAGCACTAATTCCATTCTACCACAATTCAATTAGTAGGGCTTCTGCCCTATTACTCCAACAATTTCTTTTTTTGTACTTTTGCTTTACTATTTTGTAATATTAATATCAAATACAAACTGTCAACTGTATATCGCCCCCTCAATATAACAATAGCGTATACTTTTTTTTTGGGGTATTTAGAAAAATGAGTTTAAAGTTTTGTCAAATCAGATGTCTATTAAAACCTCAATATCGCGGTAAATAAAAATTCTTCATGGTGGATTTTTCGATGAGTACATTATACCGTTTCTTGTCTTTAAAAATAAAAAAAGTTTTTTTATTCTACACATCCTTTAAGACCATAATTATATAGGCCATTTTATTCTTTAAGGAATTCATATGATGTATCTGATGCACTATTTTATTTTGTATGGTATACGCTGTTTTATTCAATAATTCTACGGTATTTTTATTAAAATATTTGATCTCAAAAATATCGATTTGTAACATTATAACACAGTAATTAATTCATAGTTTTGTTAATTCAGTGGCATTTATTCATTACTTTCCAATTTGGGTTATTATAAACCAACAATTATGACAGAAGAAGGTATATATGGCGCAAATCAAAAATAACTAGAAATTCATTCGTCTTTATTCTCTTTCTCTGCTACATCTGGATCATCTAAACAATTTCGCTTGTTTCCACCTCGTAAGTTAAAAAAAAATGACTGCGAGCCACGAGGAATTACACTCTTTTTGCACAAATTTTGAAGATTATGCAGCTTTTGATTACAAATTGGCAGCTCTTAATTGTATTTGCCAGTAAACGAAAAATTGAACAGGTGGTTGTTTTTCGCGTTTTTCCAATATCAATTACTTTCAAGTCTCCATCCCATTCCTCCTTGTATAATAATTGTTTTCGTTGAATTTTGTTCACTTGGAGTAATTTAACATTAAGCCAATTTACCGCGTCAGTTTTTATATTTTTCTTAAGGCTATGGGCTAAACTCGAAAACATGGCTTTGAGATCAATCATATAACTGTATTGAAGCCTCTCTACAGCACATGGGTTTTTCCGTCTTGCCAATCTCATTATAGTTGGCCATTCGCCCGGCGAATAAACGCATATACTTCTCTTGGCACGTTCTATTGCAGAGTGCATCGAATCTGCCTCCATTTGTGTGTGTCCGCTTTGGAGGTACTTAATTGTTATCGAATTAAGCTTCAAGGTATTGTTGATATAAATCAATAGTGTAGAAATGAACCTGTTTCTGTTTTCTCCCCGCAG
>NW_017537309.1:8959-27249 GCF_001853355.1 Bactrocera latifrons
GAGTGTAATGGCTTTCGACGGCTGGAAATGACTCGATGTGCTGTTTGATAAGCGCAACTGTCTCTTCGTCTAATTTTCTCTGGTGGCCATGTTGACCCCTCTTATCAGTAAATTAATTTGGGCACATCTTCTTGGCTAACACAGATATTGCGCCGTCTGACAAGTTGAAAGTATTTAAAAAACCAATTGGCCAGGAACAGTCGCTGCCTCGAATAGTCGCCTAAATTCAAATATTCTGCATTGATCTCTGTGGGCTTTTCTTCTAAGAAGTTTTGTGTGCAATTATGGCGGCACTTACAGTCAGTGGGTTTCGGAACAAGTTCTTCAACTCTTTTGCCACTCTTAGGGACATAGGGCATACATTTATGACTTTCAATCTATTGATCGGAAATATTTCAGAGTTACACGTGGCTAAACCCAAACAATATTTCTCAAAAGCTGTTTGCTGTACTCACCTTTCTCTTTCGCGTAAGTATATTTCTACCATTTTCATTGTTGTTATTGATATAAGTACCACCACGGTCTACGATTTCTTCTAAAACTACATCTGCTGTCTTTACCACTGAATTATCTAATTCATCTGCCAAAGCCAGTGCATCATCATCCGAATCGGGACATACTCGTATGACGACCATGCAGAGAAGTTTGTACCATTCTCATCATCTGTTTGAGGTATCTCTATGTCCGGCAATCCCACAGCGAAATCAAACTTATCAGTCTTTGGAGAAATTTCCACAACGACTGGTGGTTTCGTGTCACAGCCTGTTGATATTTATCTTACTTACTTCACTTACATTATATAAAAGACGATACTCACACAGATGTTTAAAATTCATATTTTTAATGAACAAACTTTCGCTGCGAAATGAATTTGCCAGCTGAAATTTCAAATGACTACAATATTTCCTTGGCATTCATGGAGTCAAAACAACGTAAAAATCGCATAGGCTACTACTCTTGTAAATTTCTGATAAAACTTTCGAATTTGTATTGAAAATAAAACAGCTTATGTGGAGTATAGAAATGGTCGGAATAAAACTATTTCTCAGACAATAGTGTATATTATTATAAGCTATTTTATGAGTTAATGTTTTGAAAATTGTATTTATTTCTACAGGCTAAAATGGAGTATAATGTGCATACACTGTTATTCTTTTAACAACTTCGCAGTGGCAATTTCAAGCAAAATAGCGCATATGAGCTTATACACTTATTGGAGGAAATTTTTGAACATGAAATTATACACCATTTTTTAATGACATTTTGACCCACTTTGTGGAAGTCGAATTTGACGAAATTTTGACCAGACATAGAATCAATGATTGATAAACAAGTACGAAGTGAGAATTTAGGGGCCGGCAAAATGTGTCTACCAAAAAAAGCGATTAAACTGGAGCAGGCACCGATTATAATGAGTGAAATGTAAGTTTTCAAGTAGTTTTCAGCGAAAACTGTGCTGTCGTTTGACAGATTTTACATGGACGAAAGCACAAGTTTTCGTGCGAAAATTAGTTTTTCCTACAAAAACATGTTTTCGTTTTCGGTCCATAGTATTAACCGACTAGAATACAGTTTTTATGGATATGAACTGCACTTGTTAACCAACACACATACAATGAAAATATAATTTTGAAATAAGAAGTGGAGTCGATACAACTCACTTTGAGGTGTAATCCACAACTGCCGCCCACTATTTGAAATTCAGATAAGTGGTTGCCCATTATTTATAAATTAAGATAAACTTTGAAATGAATTCTAATCCTACATGTATAAGTAATACAATTCCTTTAGAATTTGTTTTTAAAAAATTTTATTTCCCTTGGTAATCCCAAGGGCAGAAGATCTCAGCGGAAGAGTTGAAATAACTGGCTGCATAAGAGCGACGTTATCGTCTAAATACCTACACCACTTTGCCCTAACTTTAATTGCTGCACGTTATTGGCCGCGTGACTTCTTATTTGCTTACAGTAGCAACTGTTTAATTCTCCGCTGTCTTGCGTTTATTTTGTTGTTGTCACGCACAAGGCTAAAAGTGTTCGATTATCATAATGGCCGGATGCATACTTAATGCGGTATTGAGTTGTTATTAACGTGTAAAGCTGTAGACGTGCAGATGTTTGGATACTTGTGCTAACTACTCCCCTCTGGAAGTGAAAGCGTCTCTGGTTTCCATTATGATGTTATTCAGTACTACCATATTTCTTTGTCGTTTTCGCAGAAATATTGGTATGCTCATAGCTGTGGCAATTAGGATTATAAGCAAGGCGGTTTCCGATTGGATGGAGTGGGTTTCAGTAAGATTCTGTAGGTGTGCTATGTGCCTGAACTTTTTTATATCAACTCTTTGTATGTGTGAGAGTGATAACAACTCGATATGTTCTATAAAATTAACGTGCTGCGCGGGTCCTGCTTCAGGATGCGAAAGTATTACCTCATTCCAATTGCTATAAACCGTGGAGTTTTTCGTAATTTCGCCTCTGAATGTTATCAAAAAGGTTCCTCTAGCTAATCTTGTCAAGTTTTCATTTTTTATTACAGCGGGTTTATCCTTAATTAGAATTACGCCGTTATCGATCTCCTCAAGAGCGGGAACGTGATCGGCGGATTTGGATTTGTATTCTGCGAAGTGCTGGTTCAATAGCTGTCGTACACAGTGACTTTCTTCCAAGGCTTGGCAGAAGTTTGCTATTTTGGCTTCCTTGCAATTATAAAGTCGGATATATTCTCTGTTGCATTCGGCCATAAGATTTGTTCCTAAGGAAATAATCTTCCTTCCTGGATTACGGGCAGCAACTTTATTACAAACTCTAGCTATTTTTGGGTTTTTAATAATGACGTTATAATGGTTTCTAATTCCATTATCACCGCTCTATTTCTAGCACTGACTAAAGAAAAGAGATTTCCCGTGTCGATCTGTGTCCGGTTTGCCTGTGCTAAAAGTTTATTAATTGTCACCGTCAATTCGTTTATTTGTTTCTGTGTAACTAAATTAATTGTTGCCTGCTGTTCGTTTGCTTCTATTAGGGCTTCGGCTCTTGTCCGCCGTAAATTTATTATGTAAATATGTGTTTTCGAAAACCCTAAAGTTAATGTTTCAAAATTAATGATTACCTCAGCTTCGCATGGGTGATAATGAAACGGAGAAAATAAAACGTTTTTTATTCTATTGCAATGCCTTGTAAAGAACAATGTTTTTAGTTTTTTCTTCTGGAGCAAAAATATATAGCGCCGACGGTTTGATGACTCTCGAGCATGCGACGTACAACTGCACATGCGAAAAACTCGGCAATTCAAGGTTTATTCCACACACTTCTAATGATTGACCTTAGGATTTATTAATCGTCATTGCAAATGCCAGGCGCCCTGGAAACTGGACACGCTTAAATTTGAAAGGAAAGTCTGTTGGCATCAGTGATAATCTTGGAATAAGCATATCCTCGCCTTTAAACTTTCCTATGATTATAGTCGCTTCAATCAAATTGTTCATAATTTTTTTAAAGGCTAATCTTTTTCCGTTGCACAATTTTGGCTGATTGAGATTTCGTATCATAATTATTACAGAGCCAACCTTGAGCTGTAAATTGTGAGGCGGTAATCCAGACAAATCCAAAGAATTTAGGAATTAAGTTGGATAATTGACAACTTCATTTGGATCGGTAATAGAATCGATTGATTTAAATAAATGCACTTGTCCATCATTTTGACTCTGAGTTTTTATATTGAAATCATCTACATCCTTATTTTTCGCTGCTAAAATGGCTCGTTCGCTCAACCAAGCATGGTTTTTGTAATTTACACCTATACTTGGGAAAACTTTTGAAATTAATTTTTCCTTTGACGTTATAAAATGACAAAAATTTGAGGGAAACGAAATAAGGCCAGTGTTAGTGTCAGCTTGAATTTTCCCATTGTCTATGTCTAAATCATGTTGTAACGCCACTCGCATAATCGTTGTTAATTTGATATTTTTTACGTATTTCCACAAAACTGATGTTTTCAAGCGAGCAATTATTTCATCAGCAGCTGTTGATCTGGGAATTACTGGAAGCGTTTGGCGAAAATCTCCAGCCAGTAGAATCATCGCGCCTCCGAAGAGTTTTTGGTTGCCACGCAAGTCTCTTAATGTTCTATCGAGTGCCTCTAATGCTCGTTTATGCGTCATCGTACACCCATTCCAAATTATTAATATACAATTTTGTAGCACTTTTGCCATTACAGATGTTTTGGTTATATTGCATGTCGGTTGATCTATTGTTTGCAAATTCAATGGCAATTTCAGGGCAGAAGGTGCAGTTCGTCCACCTTCTAATAATGTAGCAGCTATCTAGATTTATCTAAAATTAAAGAAATTAAAAATGTTTTACCAGTTCCACCTGGTGCATCGAGGAAAAATAATTCGCCATTGTCGTCATTTACTGATTTCATTATTGTATCGTAAGCTGTTTTTTGTTGCAGATTTAAAAGTGGGATTCTATTTTGTACGGATTGACTTAAAGCATTTCTATAGTATTGCCGTTCTCGTTCAAATTGACGATTGAGTGCATCGTGGATAGGGCGATTATGCGCAGGCATTCCTAATTCGTGCAACAAATTACCGGATATCATCGCGCACAAATCCTCTAAAGTTATTAATACCTTACTGTGTATTTCCATGCAAATTGCAAGATTGGGATTTGCCGTTGTTACACGTATTTGATGTAAAATGTTTTCAGCCATATTATATTTGTATTTGTTCCAAACTCGATGGAAATCATGCTGAAATTATGATAGCAAGAAGTGATCGAATCTAATGAGAAGTAGATGAAATAACAGCATCAGCGAGGGTATGATCCCAATGAATATTATCCTCCAGTAAATGTAAACGTTGACAGGCTTCTCGATATCTTGTGCACAATTCACCATTGACGGTTTGTAGAAATTTAAATGAAGTTGGTCCACGAACATTAACTAATAACAAACGCAGGTAAAAACATTCGTCATTTCTCGGATGAACTGTGTAAATGCGCCCTAAAGCATCGATTGAATATACATTTTCGTACCCCGATACAGGCTGTCCTTGTTTCCTACGTTGGAACTTTTTGGATGATGCATTCCATGTAAAATATTTCGGCATTTCCGAGTAAGACAATGTTTTTTGCAAATGGATCACTTGCGCATGTCTCGAAAAAACTTGTGTGCGTTGTCGCTGGTGGTCTCTCAGCTCTTTGCGCTGCGTTTTCTGTTGTAAAATAAACACTTTGTCCATTTTCCAGGTGAACAGCTAAATGGACTATGGTGGGATGACGTTCTTGTATAGAAAAGGAAAAGATTCTCCAAACCGCTTCATTGCTACTAATATATCTTCCCATTTGATATTGTGAAACTTCATCGCTATTAGAAGCTGCAATACCAAACACAGCCATGTCGTTTCCTTTGGTGACGTACTTGCAAACATATTTTATTGACTTCACCGAATTGCAGTACTCAACATTGCAATGCGCTTTAAAGGTTTTGGAGAGCAGCGGTGAATTGCGGAACAACCCATCTATTGTTAACTACCACATCCTTATTTTTTAGTTGCAACGTTATTGTTCTGCCGTTATCTTCTACAGAGCGGCGACGATACAGAGTAACCATCATTGCCTGTAATTGTATATGCCGACAAAGTACGCAGATAACCTTTCGAGCTTTTGTTGTCGATCATACATGGTGATTAATAGTTGTGTTCGCCACACGGTCCATGAATCATGTTCATCTTCACTACTTCATACAATTGTGGATCTACTCGGGATCAGGAATTTCTGCACAAATGGTTAAGTCTATTTCACCTGGTCTTATTATATCGACCATCCACAGGAGAATATGCGCATGAGGTAGTCCTCTCTTCTGCCATTCTACAGAGTACATCCAACATCGTACGTCTCCGAAGACATGACATTCTACAATGAAGTCCATGAGCGCTTTGAGTTTCTGCTTGAACACTCTTGCTGTTTTGTCGCGACGATCGCTGGAGGACTGACTGTGTAATAACTGAAACTGTGAAAGTAATAAATAAATCTGGTCGACCGTATTGGCGCACGTAGGTTATAGCATCTTGCGCGTATTCGTGCATGTGTCTCGGGCTTCCTATATTCGTTGTTGGTAAAATCGTAAGTCGACCGATATTATTTCCATTTCCATCTCTGTTCATGGCGTCGCGCAAATGAATGTATTCTTCTGAACGTAATTTTGTTTGGTTTAATCGTATATATGTCAGATGTTCCGTTTCAACTTTAACATACATATCAATAATCGGCGGCACTTCAAAATGTGGTTATTCTCGTTCAGACGAATCATGAAACGGTATGCATAAAAATTCATTGAGCTGACCTTTTTATTTGTTTCTTGACCCGTAACATAATAATTTACTTTGTTTAGGAAACCTTATTTTTATTGCCAATAGAGTGTTATTTCTGCCATGAGCTACCATATGTTGAAACATTCATTCAGTTATTAATATGAAGTATTTTTTTTTAGTAAAGTTTCATGTATTTGTTATTGCGTTGATACATACCAGTCGCTGGATTAATCATCTTGATTAAAGAACGATATCCATCACCTCCTCTACAAAATAATAGAGGGTATTATAATGCATCATATGAACGATGTGTTTCACCAATACGCTGGAGGTTTCCACCATCACGCCGTTGAATTACAATGTCTCGAGAGTCCATATTCTCTCCAACTACCACAATAGCAACTTCGTTTAACACAGGTGCATTGAAGCGTCTTTCGTGTTCACCTGTAGGTCTTTTGTCTGCTCTTATTACTATTTTATGATCATCTGATGGCATCATTTCTAAGGCTGTTTTAAATAATTAAATCAAAAAGTTATGTTGTTGTTGCAGTTGCACAATGATCTCTCGCCTAGTTGCTCGTTCGGTAAACGTTCATAATTAATTGTACCGGTTGATCGTTTGCTTTGTAGCTTCCTGCCTGAAGTCGATGGCATAGGTTCTTCCGTCACTTCTGAAATTCGCACTCTGTTTGCCACCAAACGCTGCCTGCGCTGTTCATCGGTCTCATTGTTCATTGTTCACACTATGCACTCGACTTGCATTATGCATACGCCGACCGAAAATGTGACGCTTGACTGGTGGCATTTTCTTTTACATAAATAACACGGCAATTAACCTCCAAAACAAAACATTCACTATTTTGCTTTTGCAAAAAAAACTCTAAATAGTTAATGTAAATATTTTCTTATCAATAACACCACGATAAACCTCTAAACACACTTATTCAATGAAACTGGAGACAAATTTATAAATTTCCTCCTGATAAAACTGCAAAAACATGAATTAAAATCGATTAGTGCATATAAAGTAATAATAAATGTTTGTTTGATTTATTGTGATAAACTAAAATGAAGTGAGTAAGAGAAAGGATTACAAACTTGTAGTATACAAAGAGATGAGGATAACGGAAAATAGTGATGGTAAGTGTTGCCACGTATATACATATATTTCCAACACTCCTTCTCAACACTTTACAAAAATTATTTACTTATATCTTCTAATATATACCCATCTCTTTTGAGAATTGTAAATGCTTTCACTTTTGTAAATTTTTAGTCAACATGTCTGACATCATATTGTTTGTTGAAATATAATTTAAACCTATCTCATTGTTAATGTACATCTGCCGGATATGATGAAATTTGATGTCAATGTGCCTGCTCCGTGCATTGGATTCTTCACCAGACTTTGGGAACTCAGATTGTCGTTATTTATTACCACAGGTCCGCTCTTGCCAAAACCCATTTCTTTTAGAAGTTTGGTTATGTATGCTGCTTCTTTAGCTGCCGCAGATAATGCTATATACTCGGCTTCTGTACCACTTACAGCTACGACGCTCTGTTTCTAAGATTCCTAAGAGAATGCTACGAAAGCATATCCCGTATAGGACTTACGGTCAATTGGATCACTACCCCAATCAGCATCTGCAAAGCCCCCGATATCTTTGCCAGTTTTTACGTAGTGTAATTTAAAATCCACTGTCTTCCTCAAATACCGTAGTAAATGCTTTACTCCAGCTGCATGCTCTATATGTGGATCTGTATTAAGCTAATTTGCTAACTGAATGGATGGTGTCAGGACGAGTTGATATTGCTAAATACATTATCGCGAATACTGTTGATTGATACTGCACTTTATCGACCTTTTTGCACATTTCGTTATTGCAATGAACCTTAAACGCAGCATCGAATAGAGTTGTAGCGTCTCTACAATCTTCCATATTGTACCCTTTAAGCAACCTTAAAATGTACTACTTTTGACACAGCGTCATACTGCCCGTTCCACCGCAACGCCCTATTTCCATGCCCAAGAAATGCGTTAACTGATCACCCTCAACGATGCCAAACTTGCTTGCTATGTCGGCTTTGGACTTTATTAGTTCAGACTTATTCAAACTCGCAATGATTAAATCATCTACGTACACTGCAATTAAATTCATTACATTGTTCGAATTTCTCACATAAATGCATGACTCGCTGGAACATACCTTAAATCCCATATCTTGAAGAACAGAATCTAATTTCGCATTCCATTCACGACCGCTTTGCTTTAAACCGTATAAAGACTTCTTTAGTTTCAATACGCGATCTGGGATATCTTGTATCGATGAAACACTTTGGTTGCTGCATATAAACCTCGTCATGCAATTCACTGTTGAGATATGCTGATGACACGTCAATTTGGTGTAAGTTCAAATTATGTTCAACCGTCAATGCGAATACCATTCGAATATTTGCTTACCTGACGACTTGACAAAATGTCTCAAAATAATTTACGCCGTATCGCTGACTGCAACCCTCGGCTTCCAATCGCGCTTTAAATTGCTTAATGTCGCCGAATTTGTCACGTTTAACAGTATATACCCAATTGCATCCAACCACCTTTTGACCTTGTGGCAAATCGGCAAGTATCCACGTGTCATTTTTCACGAGTGCTGCATACTCCTTCTCCATCGCGGCTTTCCATTCAGTAGAATGATCGCTATTTAACGCCTCTGCAATACTGTTTGGTGTCTCTACTTACTCTTCGCACATTAAATGGAGTTCATTATATTGTTTTCGCGGACGTCCTCTTTTGCCAGTACGCAATTTTGGCCTACCTCGACCAATCACAACTGCATCCCGTACATTATTGGTGTCGTCGTCACTTTGATCACTTTCAACACCTTCGCTGTTTACCACTTGAGTATCTGCTACTTCGCCATCGTTGTTTTTACTACGTAACTGCACTGTAGGCAACACAATGCCCTGCAGTTCACCTTTNTTGGCCTACCTCGACCAATCACAACTGCATCCCGTACATTATTGGTGTCGTCGTCACTTTGATCACTTTCAACACCTTCGCTGTTTACCACTTGAGTATCTGCTACTTCGCCATCGTTGTTTTTACTACGTAACTGCACTGTAGGCAACACAATGCCCTGCAGTTCACCTTTATCGAATTCGATGAGTTTCGTATCTGCCTGTTGAGTATCATTAGGCTTTTCGATGAAGATAACATCATGGCTGACAAAATTTTTCGGCTTTCTTGATCATACAGACGATAATCCTTACTTATTTCTGAATAACCGATCATAATGCACTCTTTACCTTTAGTGCGAAACTTTTTTGACTGTTTTTTTATCGAGAGCCACTGCCGTCGAACCGAAAATTTTAAAATGCTATACACTGGGTTTCGTACCCACTCACAATTCATGTGGCGTTTTGTTCACGAGAATTTTTGTCACTGTTCGATTACGTATATATGCAGCTCTTTTCACTGCCTCTGCCCAAAAATGTTCGCAAATTTTCGCATAATCTAACATTGCCCTAGCCATTTCTACCAATGTCCTATTTGCACGTTCCGCTACACCGTTTTGCTGCGGAGTATAAGGCACTGTTAATTGTCTCATTATACCGTTTTGTTTTAAATAAGAATCAAACACATTTGATATGTATTCGCGACCGTTATCGCTTCTCAAATTTTTAATTTCATATCCGGTTTGCTTTTCGACCATAGCCTTGTATTCTTTAAATGCCTCAAAAACAGCATTTTTCGTTTTTAAAAAATAAACACTCATGTATCGCGATTTGTCATCAATGAATATAGCAAAATATCGTGAACCATCAATTGATGTGCAATTTATTGGACCACAAACGTCACTATCCACTACAGAAAGTAACTGTTTTGCAGGCTTTTCTGAAGCTTGAGGAAAGAGTTTCACATTTATTTTTGCTTTTGCGCATGTCTTACATATTATTTCATTCGACACTTTACCAATATTTAACCCAAACACTAATTGTTTGCTTGACATGTCCTTTAAACAATTAAAATTTACGTGTCCATACCGATTAAACCACTTAAATACATTTCTTTCTGTATCATTTTGTGTAACTGCGCTTAAACATTTGTTATGATCGCTCTTGTATATAAAAAGTCCATTGTCATTGAACGCTTTCAATAACACGCAATTTTTGTTATTTTTAATTTCGACACAATCAAGCTCAAAAGAAACTGTATTCCCGCTTTCTACTGCTTTGCTCATAGACACAAAGTTATATTGTAATGCTGGTACATACAAAATATTTTTCAATGTAATCAGTGTACCGCCGACGTCAACGGCGCCACGGCCTACTGCGTCAATACACTATCCACCAGCTAATCAAATTTTTTTACTAGCGTTCGTATATTTTGTAAACAAGCTGCCATCGCAACACAAATGCGAAGTTGCACCGCTATCCACGCACCAAGTATCCGTCGCCGACACGTTTCCGTTATTCGTTTTTGTACTCGTGTGCATCATAAAACAAGACTGTTCAACCCTGTTGCTTTCTTGCTTGCACTCACTCTTTTTCGGCTGTCTACATGCTGCTGCGAAATGTCCACACCGACCGCAATTGAAACACTTGGCAGTTTTACCGTTTTTACTGTTCTTGTTGTTGTTTCCTAAACCCTTTGCTACGCTTGCTTTGTTTTTGTTCTGGAAATGACTAGATACGCATGTCTTAGCTTGCATTAGCACTTCTGTACTTTTATCTAATTTTTCTTCAATTGCATATTGCCGCGCACCCTCTTCCAGTAATTTCACTTTTAACGCATTAAATTATGGTAAATCGTCCCGTGTTTCCATAGCAACAACAAAATTTTCATATTGCGCCGGCAAATTTGATAATAAAATTACCACTAATATTCCCTATGGAAGTTCAACTTCTATTTCACAGAGGCTCTCGCTAATTTCTCCAAATTCGTTTATATGATTTGCAATAACCGTCCCTTCAAACATATTTAGTGGTAATAGTTTTTTAAACAACAAAATCTTTCGCGCAGGCCCTTTTGGCTGATGTATTTCGCGGAACTTATTCCATGCTACCAATGCGCTTGTCAAATGCTTCACATGGTTTATTTGTGACGGCTTTACACAAAGCAAAATTGAAGCCAATGCTTTTTCATTTTTAATATCATATGCCGCTTTTTCCGCAATCGCCATAGTGTCTGATTTGACCTCAGGACCACACACAACGCCCCACAGATCGGAGTGTACAAGAACACTTTTCATTTGCACCGACCACGACGCGTAATTGGAATCGTCCAATTTTTCGATTTGGAAAACCGAACTCATTGTCTTTTAAACTATAATACACCGACGGACAATATAATTATTTGCGTTTACGAATTTAAATACCGACACACAGTCTTTCGCTATATTAACACACAACAACGCGTTCGCATAAGTCTATCAGACAGAAAGATTACAAACTTGTAGTATACAAAGAGATGAGGATAACGGAAAATAGTGATGGTAAGTGTTGCCACATATATACATATATTTCCAACAATAAATAACAAAAATTCATACGTCTGTCCATTTCAAAATATTTAATTTGTTGCAAGTATTGCTATTGAAAGTTTTCACTAAAAAATTTTCAATAATTTTTTTTTTTGAATAGCCGGAATAAAAAAGCAAGCGACCGAAATTGAACGATTGAATTACTTACAAATTAAAATATTAAAAACCAAAACAAACAAAAATTTAATAAAAAATGTGTATGGAAAAAATTTAATTTTTGGAACTATCCGATTTTCCNAACTTGTAGTATACAAAGAGATGAGGATAACGGAAAATAGTGATGGTAAGTGTTGCCACATATATACATATATTTCCAACAATAAATAACAAAAAATGATCGAAGGAATACGGTTTGGACAATAATTTCGATTTTTTAAGCCATTTTGAAGTGAAAAATTTTCATGAAAAACTTAATTTTTTTTTTTGAATAGCCGGAATAAAAAAGCAAGCGACCGAAATTGAACGATTGAATAACTTACAAATTAAAATATTAAAAACCAAAACAAACAAAAATTTAATAAAAAATGTGTATGGAAAAAATTTAATTTTTGGAACTATCCGATTTTCCGACTTTTCATGCAAAGTATAAGATATTTTTATTACTAAACCTTCCTTGATCCACAACGAACCTCTCAAAATTTAATCCAGAGCCTTTCTCTTAGCGTTACTAATAAACAAACATTCATTTTTATATAATGTTTGTATGAGAAAAAGAAAAGGGCTGTTTTTAGGGGTTTTGCAAATGGTGGGGAATTTACTTACTATTTTCTTGCTCATGGGAATTCCAATAGTTATACACATCAACTAATTTATCGTTGGACATTCACACTGTTGGCTTGGGAGGAATCGTTTCACTGCTCGTAGTTTGTCTTTAATCGACAAAACATATGATAAAAGTACTACTCGCTCACCACTATGAAACCCTAAAACTCGCTTATAATCGAGCTTGCTAGCTTGCTTCCACATTTTAGCCCTACTTATGACATGTCCATTGTTGTCGATTTAACAAATGCCTAGTTATAGTGTAACATTACAAAACAAATATTTTAATCAACGATTGTAAACAATTGACGTGCCCCACAGTTTTATTTTAGTCTAGTCTATGCATATGTTTATAATTCCCACAACTGTATCCATTTTATTATTTTTTGGTTTTTAGAACATTCATCTTAAACATTTCAATATATGTTTAACTTAAAACCGTTTAACTTAAAATTTTTTTTTACCTATTTTTATTATATTGTATGTTTTTAAGTCCTTTTGTTGGGTGCATATAAGATTGTTTTTTTATTTCGTTAAGACATGACATCTATGGGTTTCTTGCCTGTTGCGGAGTGTATGGTGCGGTTGTATTTAGCCGTGGCTAGCAGGATTAATTCGGCCGTGTCGGAAACGCAGGTCTCGAGCTTTAGGCAGCGTGCGATTTCCGTTAATGCACTGTGGAACCTTTCCACTTGGCCGTTAGTTGTACTATGAGGCGGTGGTGTGGTGTAGAGCGTGACTCCGAAGTGTTTTTTTAGGATTGCTCTAATAGTCTCAGAATTCAATAACCTCTCGTTATCGCAAACCAGAACTTAACACTAGATTGCCTAAGCAAGTCATTTTGACTGCTTTCGAATTTCAATTTAAAAAATAGTGATTTAAATAATGATATAGCTTCTAATAATTTGGGACTTTTTCTATAACATATAAATGGATTAATTAGTCATTGTTTTTGCCCCCTATAATATATTTATTATATCTACATTGCCGAAAGATAGTCATTTTGACTGCTTTCAAGCAATAGAGGTATAAATAAGCTCTCGTCTTTCTAGTGTTAAGTGTTTTGTAAAGGTTGAGGAGTTCATAGATTGGTTCCTTAATATCTACTATGGCTTGAGATTTTATTGGAAAAACTATTGCAAATTTAGAGAATTTATCTATTGTTGTGAGAAAATGCGTTGTGTCTGTTGAATAAATGTCAACGTGAAGGATTTCTCCTGGGTAGGAAGGTATAGTGTTGACCCTATTTCGGGGTTTGGGGGATGTCGTCTGTATTTGGCTTCGTGACAAATTTTGCAATTTGAAACAATTTCTTTTAATATTTTCCTTAAGTCAGGAAAGTAGTAATTCTCTAGGACTTGTTGTTCATTTTCGCGACAGGATATATGTGCCCGACTGTGTTCGGTTTGGAGGATTTCTCTTTGGTCTTCCTTATTGAAAACGCCGATAACCTGTTTTGTAGTGTGACGGAACTTTATTCCCGGGAAAGATGTGGTAAGTTCGCCTTGGATCAGTGCCAGAGGCTCCTTTACTGTAGGTATTGCTTGAGTAAGTGACTCGCTTACTTACTTGAGTAAGTAAGTAAGTAATCTGAGAAGAGTAGAGAACCCCATTAATTGTTTCCAAACGCAGATTATTATTCTGGAAGAGGGAGCCATATTACCGGTTAGCACGTCAATCCTCTTTAAGACACGAGTGAGGCATCGAATATCGTTGAGTAACCTACAGGATTTACTGAAATCCATTAAACAATGTGTTAACCCGAACGTCGTTAACGGGTTGCTATGCGAACTCCCCACTCTGGCACTGATCCAAAGCGAACTTACGTGCTCGCTGTTGATGGCCATACTTGTGTCTACCTCATGACCCAAGGCATTTATGTATTGCTTGGAAAGTGCATCGGCGATAAACTTTTCTTTACCGTGTTTGTAGTGAAACTTGGGTGAAAACTCCTCAATAAAAGCATGCCACCTTTTCATCTTTGCATTTGTGTAGGACCCATTGGTCGCATAGGTTTCCTCTGCCTGAGACAGAGTTCTCGAGATCATGGTGATGGGTCTGGGGTTTTGCGACAAAACAGCGCCTTTGGCATGTGAAGAGGCGTCCGATCAAAGGGGTGCTTATCAGATCAAAGGGCTGCTTGTAGTCTGGGTAAAGGAGTAGTACATCCTCTGATGCAAGAATTTTTTTAATTCTACCAAAGGCGTTAAGTGCTTCTTCATCTAATGCTATTTTGATTTTCCGGGATTAGTTAGCACCGATATTTCCTTTTTCCCCACGCAAGTATTTTGTTAGGGGCTTTGTAATCGCAGGGTAGTCCTTTACGAATCGTCTGTAATATCCCGCCAATCCCAAGAATGAGCATAAGGCTCTCCTTGATTTGGGGACAGCAAAGTCCGAAATGCCCCTGACTTTATCGGGGTATGTTTTATACCATCTTTAGACACTATAAAGCCCAGATATTCGCTTTCCTGAAAAAATTTTTATTTGTTAGCGGACACTCGCATGTTAGCGGCATGAAGTTTGCGTAGTGCCTGGTCTATGTCCTTTGTACGTTGCTCAGCACTTTCTAAAAAAAACTATCACATCGTCTACGTAGACATGGTATATTTTACTGGTTTGTTCTCTTAATGCGTCTTCGGTAGCCCTCTGGAAGATGCTGGTCGCATTTTTTAAACCGAAAGGGAGCCTACAGAACTCGTACTTGCCGTTATTGCCTGAGAATGCTTTTTTTGTTCCCGATCCTTTCCAGCTAACTTTATTTGGTGGAAGCCGGACTTGAGGTCTATTGTAAAAAAAAAAACAGGCATTTCCAATGTTAGCCAGAATTACAGAAGTATCCGGGATTGGATACTTGTCACTAACCGTTTTGTTGTTCAGTTTTCTAAAATCTATCACTTCACTATGGACTTTCTATTGCCATCTTCATCGACGCCCTTTTTACTTAGAACTCAAATCGGATTATTATAAGCGGGATGGTCTTGTTATACCATCACGCAAGAGGTTCGAGTCTCCTTACTGACAAACTCGGCTGAAGGGCAGCTTCTTGAGTAAACCGGAAGGTCATCGGTGCTCCTTATTGATCCTATGATATTGCTGTTATAAGGTAGAGTAGGTAGGTAGGTTATTGGAGTCCGCGAAAACTTTAGCATGTCGTTGCAATAATTTAAGAATATCCAACTCGCTCACGTTTGTTTCTATTAATTTATTCACGTCCGGGCAATAGTGATAAAAGAGCCTTTCCTGTCCACCATTATAACTAAGAAGGACGTTTTTACAATCTATTTGAAAATTCTCAAGAGTTTTTGAGAGATAAAGTAGTCGGGACACGTGAATTCACTAAAATTAAAACTCAACCAATTGCCTGCACTTCGATATTGCGACGAGAAATTAGCGAAAAAGTGAAACGCTGGCGATCTTGATTCCGGTCTAATTACAATTAATTTCTTTATTCCAGTTCATGTAGTTGCTTAGCCTAAATCTTAAACTAACGGGATAAAACAGTTGGAATGGAAGTATACAGGTATGTACAAACAAGTGGTGAGTAGTTCATTTTGTTACCTTATAGTAATAGATTAAGGTAAGTATATTTGACATTATTAGGGTAAGTACAATGAAAGGAACACTTTATAATTTAAATATAAAATGCATTTCAGAAAAATAATTAATTTTAATTTCGGTTTAGGTTAAACATATACATATACATAAGTCGCTTGACGCAACACCGGCCACCTTGACAGGATCAGGATCCTTCAACATCCATGGGCAGCAATGCGAGTTTGTGAATTGGACGCTTAATTGTGCCCGCCTTGGTTGCCACGTCTGCCACTCGTACCTTGCCGTCTTGGCCTTCGACGGTTGCGACGACGCGTCCGATTACACACTGCTGCGGCGGCACGTTGTCTTCGTGAACGAGGACGAGATCGCCTGGCCGCAGGTTGCGTTTGGGGTGCAGCCATTTGTTGCGTTCCTGAAGCCCCGTCTTGTAGGTTTTGGACCACTGTCGCCAAAACTGTTGCTTGAGACAGCAAATAAGTTGAAAACTCTCGCAGCAGCGAATTGGGTCCGTTGGTACTTGTGCTGGTGGCAGTGCTCGCAGAGGGCAACCAATTAGAAGATGCGCTGGAGTTAGTGCTTCTCCGTCGTTGGGGTCCTGTCCCAACGGTGCTAGGGGACGAGAATTCAAGATGGCATAAACTTCTGCCAGTTGTGTTGAGAGCTCCTCCGTCATGATTGAGCGTTGCCGAGTGCGCGGACGATTAGATGCTTGGCGGACTTCACGGCCGCCTCCCATAATCCGCCGAAGTGCGGCGCTCTGGGTGGTATAAAGCCAAAGCTGAATGCTTCTTCGGCTGCGAACCCCATTAGTTCTGGGGCTTGCGCTAGGAACGCCTCCTTTAGCTCGCGCAGTTTGCTGTCGGCGCCGACAAAGTTGGTTGCGTTGTCGCTGAATACTTTCTGTGGCATCCCTCGGCGACCAATGAACCTTTTAAGGGCGAAAATAAAAGAAATAGTATACAGGTCCGAGACTAGTTCTAAATGTACTGCTTTTGAAGTGAAGTAAACGAAAACTGCTATATAAGTTTTTACGGGTGGTCGACCACGTATTTTTAACGTTGTATATATGGGRCCACAAAAATCTACGCCACATATCAGAAAGGGTCGTAACGCTCGAAGTCTTTCAACTGGCAAGTTTCCCATTATTTGGGTTTGCAACTTCGGCTTGTAATGAAAGTTCTACTGCAAGCTTCTCTGGCATTAATTAGCCATATGCGTTCTCGAAGAAGCGCAACCAACGCTTTTGCCCCAGCGTGGTGATGTCGAAAGTGCAGGAACCGTAAATAAGTGATAACGAAATGCGAATTTTTATTCAGTAATAATGGGAATTTGGCTTCGTATGGGAGAGGTGCATTTAATACGCGACCTCCTACGCGGATTAACTTAAAAGAAAGCGACATCTCCGAGTACTCATGCAAGAAGGGGTTGAGTGTTTGCAAGTTTGCGTGTAGTGTCGTGCCTTTCGTCAGTTTTTGGATTTCGCTCACAAACTCGGAAGGTTGAATCACCTGGACAATTTTCAAGAAACTCAAGTTTAATTCATCTGCAGTCAGAGCTCTTCCCGCAGTAGGCATTTTTGGTCGTCTGATCCCTCGTAATAAATATGCGACCACACGAAGCAATTTTGATGAGAAGAGAATTTTTCAATCAGCTTCATTATAGTGTTATCTTTCACATTTGCAGAAAATGTGACAGCGGTTTTCTTCTTCTCTAAGGCTTCGTTTTCTGGGGAGAGCTGGAAGTGAGTGTTAATTGGCCATAAAGCGKGGTMWTCTAGGAGGAACTGTGGACCGCCAAACCATATAGAATTATTCAATTCGTCCACGTTGCAACCCCGAGACACTTGATCCGCAGGATTTTGTTTTGTTGGCACATGTCGCCAGTGTACGCTGTCAGTCAATTCTTGTATTTCGGAAACTCTATTTGCGACAAAGGTTTGTAATGAAGATGGATGCGTCTTTACCCAGTGCAATACAATTTCAGAGTCTGTCCAAAATGTGATTTTCTCGAATCGTCGACTCAATATTGGTGCAACTCGTGACCATAATTTGGCAAGAAGATGTGCTGCCGAGAGCTCGAGACGCGGAACGGACTTGGTCTTCAGCGGA
>NW_017537309.1:28659-29614 GCF_001853355.1 Bactrocera latifrons
GAAATGGAGCAGGCGCAGTGCCGTATGTTACGGTGTTAAGACGAAAAATTTTAATTTGCTCTGAGGGATGCTCTCTCCACACAATAAGCTGACAATTTCTGTCCTCTTCGTGCACCATTATTTGGCGGTATATTTTAGTAATGTCTGCCGTTAAGGCGTACTTGTGTAGACGAAAACGAAGAAGAGTTGAGTACAATTCTTTTGGATGGAACCATCAAAAGTTCATTTAATGAAATTTGAGATGAAGTACGACTGGACGCATCAAAGACAACTCGTAATTTGGTTGTTGTGCTTTCGGGTCTTAAAACGCATTGACGCGGAATGAAATAGTGTGGCTCACTCGGGAACTTATTGTTTGTTGGGCTCATGTGACCCAGCGCTCTGTATTCATTCATAAAGTCCAGATACATTTTACGAAGTTCTGGATCTTTCAACGTTCTTCTCTCCAGGGCCTTAAACCGCCGAACTGCGGTTTCATAGGAGTGACCGAGTAACTTACGGTCAGCTTTAAATGGCATTCTGACCTGAAGTCACCCTGAAAGCAATTTGAGTTGTATTTACGAAAAAATTTTCACAGTGTTGTTTCTCCTGTGTGAGTTTAATGCCATTTGTTTCTGAAGGTATTTCTTCTAAAGCCCAAAACTTTTGGACCACCGAAATAATTGACGTTAAGTCATCTTCTGATTGGCATAATGTGCTAGTTGCAGAAGGAGCAGGACTTAGATTGCTGGCATATTTGCCCACCCTAAAAGGGTTTTCTGTAGCGTTGGTTGGTTAGGGTCACTTTTAATTTGGCCAACCGCTAACAGATCGAAAAAGGTTTCTGCACCCAATAAGATATCAATCTTTTTTGATTTATGGAATKMTGGRTCCGCCAATTTAATATTGTGCGGAATTTTCCAGCCATTAACATTTATGTTGTGGTCTGGATGATTAGCCGAAATGCAACGCATTA
>NW_017537309.1:32266-70995 GCF_001853355.1 Bactrocera latifrons
TTGGTTATTTCAAAAACTGTCGAGCTTTTATTTGCGCCCACCACTGTACCGCATAAATAATTCACTTTTATTTCGTTATTTGGTGAATTTGTCACTTTACACTATACATACGTATACGCACACTCTCCACAATACTTCTCTTTTCTTCTTTTTGATTTTTTAGGCTGAGGTAAGTATACGGGTAAGTATTTCATATGCAGATATATATTTTGTCTTGGAGGTTTTCACGGCACGCACTTCACATACATGTACATATGTATACGTATATATACATATATGTTTGGATCTTTAATCTTTCTTTTTTTTTTTAATAACTTTGTTTCTTAGCACTATCACTTAACCGTGAAACCCGAAAATCCGAAAACCGAAAACGATAATTTGGCAATTGGTTGCGAAAAAGATATTTTTATACTGTATCTATGTATATGTTAGTTACTTTAGTTTTTTAATCACGCGCATGTCCCTGCTCGGGCGCCATGAAAATTCTCAATAGTTTTTGAGAGATAAAGTAGTCGGGACACGTGAATTCACTAAAATTAAAACTCAACCAATTGCCTGCACTTCGATATTGCGACGAGAAATTAGCGAAAAAGTGAAACGCATGCGATCTTGAGTCCGGTCTAATTACAATTAATTTCTTTATTCCAGTTCATGTAGTTGCTTAGCCTAAATCTTAAACTAACGGGATAAAACAGTTGGAATGGAAGTATACAGGTATGTACAAACAAGTGGTGAGTAGTTCATTTTGTTACCTTATAGTAATAGATTAAGGTAAGTATATTTAACATTATTAGGGTAAGTACAATGAAAGAAAAACTTTATAATTTAAATACAAAATGCATTTCAGAAAAATAATTAATTTTAATTTCATTTTAGGTTAAACATATACATATACATAAGTCGCTTGACGCTACACTATTTTACCGTGCATTTTGGTTAATAGGTCAAAACCTATGATACCGTCGAAAGTGTCCAGGTTAGATAAGATAAAAAATCTAGTATTTTTGTTAAAAATATTGATGGTACCGTATTTGTCAATTTCAGTGGTGCCGTGGATAGATTTGGCTGTAAAGGTGCGGTTTGCGGGTTTGATTCCCTTTAGATCTTTGATATCGTCACCAGTGTTGATAAGGAATTTTATACTTCTTCCCACGATTGTCCGCTCGATGTAGAGTAAGAGTGATTTTGCCCTAAAAATTCACCACGTCATTTGCTTCGTGTTGGTATTCGACTGGTTTGAATTCTTCATAAGCCTCGCTCTGGTAGTAATTATCATTATTCCAATATTCTSCTTCAGACTCATCCTGCTCATGGGTAAGGTTGTTTATCCTTTGTACCTTTGGTAGTGCCTGCCAGCCACTCCTGTGTGGTCTTTTCTTTAGCCTTCTCTACTTAAAAATTCTGGTACCTGTTTTCCGCAGGTTTCAGTGGTGTTTCGGTTAGACAAGCCACTGGGGTTGCCAATACCCGAACGAGGAGCCCTTGGATAGGCTCCTTGATGGACCCTCTCGTCATTCCTGTTTATTGGTGGGGGTCCATTTTGTCTGAACCTTGAAAGCGATGGATTTACATCCATTGGTACGACCGTTTATGCCTGAGTTTGTCGCTGTTGATCAGGCCGAATCATTCGGTTTTGTAGTAAATACGAAAATTGGTTGGGAGCCTGAATTGTTTGTCTGGTAAAGGACTGGGCAAACATTGACCTAGTTTGATTTGATTCAAGCTAAAGCTAATGCAGAGGGGAGATCGCTAGGCCTGGAGTAAACAATATGTCGCACAAAGGACGATTGAGTCTTGAGATAAAAACACGAAGGGCGTCTTCACGATACTTCTTATTGAGTGATTCTATTAGGGGGGCATTTCCAACATGGCTCATAATGGTTTTGTTAATTATTAGGGTCAGCTTCCTTTCAACCTCATCGTAGAATCCTATCACTGAAAGTTTACCGTGCCTTAAAGTGGAGAGTTCCTGTTCTATCAAATGGATAGGCCCCTTATTGGCATAGGCGAAGCCTAACCGTGAAATAATTGCATGAAAATTTAAAATGGTGTTGAAGGACGACAGAACACCATCTGCTGCACCTACCACCGTATTCCTGATGATGCCCACCGCTCGGCAGTGTGTGCGGCTTGCCTCCAAGATACATAGCGGGTAGGGTCGCCCTTGAATTCTGGCATGGTTTTTACTAGATACAAAGATTCGTTACGTTAGTTGGATTGTGACTGGTTCATATTGAACGACCTGGGTTGGCATTTCAATTCTGGCTAACCTGTTTGTCAACTCATCTAAGCGGGTCTGGAATTCGTGCCTTGAATGTTCCGCTGCCGTACGGATTGCGGTAATAAGAAGGATCTAGAGGGTTTGGGAGTTCATCGTTTAGAATTTAAAAAATCTTTGATTTTGTATTTGTAATGGTATCTATTTTAACAATTTATCAAATTATCTGATTCAAATACTATATTACTCTCGAATGGAATTCTCAGAATAGTAACTGCTGAACTTTCTACTTATATAAATATTCCCATGTTAAGTTGCTCTCGGTCTTCAGTGAATGATTGATGCTTGATTATTGACCCTCGAAAGTAACGCCTCTTCGTGGCTTGATGAATTATTGATGATTTTATTGTGGTGCTTAACGTTCTTATCTACAGGTTTCGCCAAACAAATTTTTTTGGTAGTTTTTTACTGTAGTACCTTTATGGTTGCAGTGATGATTTCACTTAAACAATTTTCTTGCAATGCTTGGCGGTTTATCTATTGTGGCACTTCTTTGGTTGCATTTTTATTTAAAATTTTTAGTTCATAATATTTGGTGCCACTTCTATGATGGCACTGATGGTTTTCAAATAATACTTGGTGGCACTTCTATGGTGACACTGATGGTTTAAAAGTTTTAGCTCATAATACTTGGTGGCACTGATGGTCTCAGCGGAAGAGTTGAAGTAACTGGCTACATAAAAGCGACGTTAGCATCTAAATACCTACAAGACTTTGCCCTAACTTCAGTTGCTGCACGTTATTGGCCGCGTGACTTCTTAGTTGCTTACACTAGCAACTGTTTAGCCAATCCTCTGCTGTCTTGCGTTTATTTTGTTGTTGTCACGCGCAAGGCTAAAAGTGTTACCTGTGCTAACTTATATAAGGACCTATCATAATATTATTAAAAACATGTAATATTATACAATAGTGATAAATGTACATTAATCGTACATTTTATCATTCAAAACTTATATTCACATGTATCATGACCATATGTGTTTATGTTCGCTTTCTCGAATTCAAATCCTATTATCACTTATCAATAAGAACACGTGCGCGTTCATATGTACATACATACATAAATAGTGTGACCTTGGCATACAAATAACGCATAGACAACATACATACATAGTTATATGCGTTCACGTGTAGATATGTCGCCCGCAAACATCCCAAATATTGTTCTACAAAAACAACAATCGCTTCAAGTAGCGTCACAAGTCAATAGGCATGGCAGTAAAATAGTTGATGCCAAACTCCACTACACCTCCCCGAGTATACCTTTGCCTACAAGCGTCTTTTTGCGACAATGGCAAAAACTAAAAATCATAAATTTAATATATTTCTGAAATGTATGGGAAGGAAAAAGTGACAAAACCGCCAATATAAGTATTCAAATATAGTAGAATAAAATTGACAACGTAGTTTATTTGTCGATTTTCAAGTCAAGAAATGCATTAAAGAAAATATTCGGAATATTATATTATGTCTACAGTGAATCCCTGTTAAGTAGTGCCCCGCTTAAATCTCTTAACTGTTTATATCTTGCTGCTTCTCAAAGTTTGTTTTTTTTTTTTGAAATACATGGAAATTATTGTTTTAAGTACCATTCACCTAAGTATCCGCACTCGCTTATATGCCATATTATATTTTTATTTTTAACAAACCACAAAAAACACAATTTTAATGAGAAAGATGTGTTTTTATATTTTTCATTAGTTTATCAAATTGTGGTGTTATTTTTTAAACATTAATAACTAAATTATTTTCTAATTGCAGTCTATTTCTCTTTTTAGTTTTAATGTCTACCATTGAAGAAAATGCCAGTTCACACAAGTATGAAGTGGCGAATGGCAATACTAATTTAAGAGCTTCCCTTGACAGCTCTGGATATACGTGTTTTCTGTTCATCCAAAACATGTCGACACTTTGCGACTAAATTCCATTTTAAACATGCCATCAGTAGCTAATTCTAGAAGACATTTTTTCATTTAGTGTTGACATCAGCCAGATCTATTGATTTGTCCAAAAAAGGGTTTAATAGTCTGGAAAGTATGTCAAAAGTTTCTCCTGTCAATTATGCAAGCTTTGTATCCTGCAAGGAATGTGAGCCGATACTACAAAACTTTTGTCTGATGCATTATCTTCAACAATTTTCTGAATACACAGAAAATACTCAAATATTTTGTTTTGCACAGAGGTCGGCCACAAACGAAGTTTTGCGTGAGATGCTTTTACTTCATCTTTAGCCATTAAAATATTTTCTTCTCTTCCTTGAAAGTTCTTGTTCAAATTGTTAAGGTGGCTAAAAAGACCTGCCAAAAATGCTAATTTTAAGAGTCAAATAGGGTCAGAAAAACGGTAAGCATATTCTGATTTTGCATCTTGTAAGAACATTAAAAATTCAGCTCTCAGTTCCAGAACTCTTGTCAATACCTTTCCTTTGAATAGCCACCTGACCTCTGTGTGATAAAGGAGATTTTGATGAAACGATCCCATATATTCACAAACTATTCTGAATAGACTGATTTGAAAAGCTTTACCTTTGATAGAATTCACAATTTTTATTACCTCCTTGAGCACGTCATTTAAATCATAAGGTACTACCTTAGCAGCTAAACCCTGTCGATGGAGAAAACAGTGTGTCCAGGATATGTTTGGTATTATCGATTTTAAATTTGCAATGAGTCTACTATTTTTGCCAGTCATAGCTTTAGCGCCATCGCTACAAATAGCGATACATTTTTTCCAACCAATATCGTAGTCGCAAGTGCTTTCTAAAAACATATCGTACAAACACTGGCCAGTAGTGTTTGCAGGAAGTGCTTTGCAAAATAAGATTTCGTCCGTAATACTGTAATCTGCTTCAAAGCGCACAAATACTACAAACTGTGCATAGCCGGAAACATCTACAGATTCATCGAACAGCAAAGCAAAATGTTGACTATTGTTTAATTTTTTGACTACTTGTTCTTGAATATACTTGTCCATATCGTTAATTCGGCGTTAAATAGTATTGTCAAAAAGCGGTATTTTTTCTTAATTTGTTTGCCTCCTGAGTACTGACCATAATTTCAATAATATCGAGTGCCGCCGGCAAAATAAGATTTTTACAATTTTCGGCAATTGTGTGTGGTTTCCCTGCTTTAGCAACTCGATATGCGACTTTGTAGCTAGCAAATAATATTGACTCGTTGGCACTGGATGCCTGAAAACAAACCAAACAATATACAAGTGAACAGTCAATAAAAATTAAAGACGCGGAACCTTGCACACCAAAATTAAGTATAATCAAAAGTTGTATGCAAATAATAAATAAACATCGACAATAAAAATATAGTATAAAAATACTAAAAAACATATTTTGACGATAACGTTAAGTGAGTGAGTCTCCTTCTGTCTCAGGTATGGCGAGAAGAGGAGCTCCTCTGAGGAAGTGTCCAGGTGTAAGAGCTGTGAAGTCAGAGGGATCTTGCCAGAGTGGTGATATAGGTCTTGAATTTAATACGACTTCAGTACGAGTGAGAAGTGTAGTAAACTCCTCATAATTGAATTTATGATTACCAGATTTAAATGGTACTTAAAACTTTTTACTGCTGATTCCCAAAGTCTGCCCATGTGTGGAGAACATGGAATTATAAACTGCCAATCCATCCCTTGGGGTGCATATTTTTTAACAATTTCAGGGGATACTTCTTTCATAAAGTTTATGAACTCTTTCTCGGTGTCTGTTTGAGCTCTGATAAAGTTTTTTCCATTGTCGCTGCTAATATTTGGCGGAAATCCCCGTCGTCCGACGAAGCGTGCAAATGCTGCTAGGAAAGTAAAAAAATAGTATACAAAAATATATAGAAAATAAATAAATAAAAAAAGTATTATTGGGAAAAAGGGTGGGGCGCTTTTTAAGAGCTGATTTATAGTGTACCCCACGTTTTTTCATTATTTTCTTACTTACCTCAATTATAGTATTTTGCTGCTGACTAAGAGCTTTCAACTTTCGTTCAAAGAAATCCAACGGCTTATCAGCTTCTTTTTGATGCTTGGTTGTGAGGTACCGCGTAAGCTTTGATGGTTTCATACTCTCACGCGATAAAACATCGCCCCAAATTACACATAGAAGCTTATTATTTATGATTGTGAACCCGTATTTCAAATAACTGTCATCCTAATGTCTATTTTTTTTTATCAGATTCGATTCACCACCACCGCTATTGATAGTCGTACCAGGTGTTGAAGGCTGCGATCTTTTGAGAAATTTATTAATTTTATAAACGCGCAAAGTAAGCGAAAAAACAAAAGAATGACGTCTAAACTCGCACGCGGCTCGCTTGGTGTTACCGCAACGTCAATCATGCCGTGCGGTGTGGCAACGTCGCCGTCGCCGACGCAGTATGATCCGTGGGAATAATAGAAAAATTTGCCAAAGTAGGAAGAGCTTATTACCTAACGTATGTACCCTTTTAATTAAAATTTAATTATTTCTTTGACTTAGTATGACACAAGTGGGTCGTCAGAATATTGCAACCTGTAAAGAGGTGGCGAAATCAAAAAGATTGAAAAACGCTAGTCCATCATATTTCTTTACATGCACACATAATTTTATATCAGCACATGTGCGATCGCTAGATCTTTTAAGATGATATCCAAAATTTTATTGTATCTTCTTCTTGATTGGCGTAGACACCGCTTACGCGATTATAGCCGAGTTAACAACAGCGCGCCAGTCGTTTCTTCTTTTCGCTACGTGGCGCAAATTAGATATTCCAAGTGAAGCCAGGTCCTTCTCCACTTGGTCCTTCCAACGGTGTGGAGGTCTTCCTCTTCCTCYGCTTCCCCCGGCGGGTACGGCGTCGAATATTTTCAGAGCTGAAGTGGTTTCGTCCACCCGTCAACATGATTGAACGTATGTAAATGTATAAATTTAATACTAATTACCTTAAACTTACATATATTAACTATTTGGTTTTTTGGAATCATCATGAAAGACGTATGTATGTACATAGGTAAATTTTAATATATATATATACATACTTATATACTAAGTATGCATATGCTTTGATACCAAACATAAGTATACCGATCATCTACATATAAATTATATGCCGAGTCGGTTGCGCATAGAAAATAAACGAATCTGTAGGCGTACATTTATTTACATTGACATTAGCATTATTCTCATTTAACACCGACAATGCTCTTCTTGGTGAAACACGCTTATAATTTGCCTGAGGTGAGAGCCCCTCATCTCTGCCGAGAACCCCTTCCAAAAGTTACGATATTTGAAACGTGAACCTTCTCTATGATAAACGCCCTCTGACACCAACAAACGGTACAATAACAAAATTTCCAGTAGCTCGTCACCAATTGCGAAGCCTATATCTTTTAGCTTCGCTACGGCTTCGAAGAACCCGTTAAGGTGTTCTCGAACTTCTCGTCTTCTTACATACGCGACAACGCTTAACGTTTAAGTAACGCTGCTTTCTTAACTGTCCCCTTAGATTGGAATGTCGATTCCAACCTAATCCAAATATCACGTGCACTTCGGCACCCACAAATAATTTTTTACTAAAATTGTCGGCCAATTCTAAGAATCATAATTTTCCGCGTTTAGCGGCTATACTATTACGCTGAAGTTGCTTTTTCAATTAAATAAGTGCACTTTTATTGTACATATATATATCGTCCGGTCGTTCGAAATCACATGGGATTTTGGGCCCATAACCGGATGGTCCGAGAAGGTTTAAGGTTAAATAACCACTGAATTTATTCAATATGGAAAAGCAGGTATTTACAATTTATAAAAGGATATAAGAGTTGCAAGAGGTACATAGTTGTAATTTAAAGTGCATATTCATTTAATACTATTTACTATCAACTACTCGCCTCCACAACAATAAATAACAATAATAAAAACAATAGAATAGCTCAGAACAAAGGTAAGGAAATTAAATACTTTTTATACCTTTATGTTAAAATTGAATACAATATCATAAATGCAAAATTTAAGTTTTGCAAAATATCCTCGCTCCCCAAACAATGGAAGAAATTTCGACTACTCTCTCTGGAAAAGCTGTAAAAGGCTACAAACACCAGAAACTAAATATGTCCCTTTAAAATAAGTGCTGATAGCTTGTTATTTTCGGATTATTTAGTCAAAATATTCTCCCCATATGAAACACACGTAGGTTATCCTACAGCTTCCAGTCAACAAAGTGAAGAAATCTCAAGTTGCACAAGCAGTGAGCTAAGTGAGGGATTCAAAAATTGGAAAAACAAAAAATCGCCCGGTTACGATCTGATTACTGTCGGGGTCCTAAAACAGCGTCCTCCAATAAGAATAATAAAAATTACCAACATTATTAACCCGGCTTTTTATCTTAAATATGTGCCAACTTATTGGAAAATTGCTGGACTTACCATTATTCCAAAGCCAAGAAACCTAAGATATTATATATCTTCTTACAGGTCCATATCATTTTTACCGATAATATCGAAGCGTTTTGAGAAAATTCTCATAAAACGTCTCAATAAAATCATACAACGGGCAACCATAATTCCAAATCCACAGGATTACACTCATTATTGAAAATCCTTTGAGGGAAAAAAATTCTGTTCTGCCGTATTTTTGGATGTTGCAAAAGCGTTCGATAAAGTTTGTCACAAAGGACTGCTTTCGAAACTGAAACCGATTTTACCGCAACAGCATTATGACATCATAAAATCGTACTTATCAGATCGCTACTTTCGTGTTAAACAAGGAAACAAATAGTCCATTCTAAGGGAAATAAGATGATACCGCATTGCTTGCTGTTGGTAGTAGTGAACACGAGTCCACTACTAATCTCCAAAAAATAGTGGATAAAGCCCTACAATAGGCAAAGAAATGGCAGGTAAAACTAAATAAAGCTAAGTCAGTACACGTTGTCTTCACATACAACAAGACAGCACTTACCAATTTTCATAGACGGGGAGCATTCTTTAATTCCGCTAAATACTTAGGAATGACGCTTGACTCTAAGCTACGGTTTAAAGTTCACGTAATATACAGACGTAAGGAGCTGGACATCCGACTCAAAAATTATAATTAGTTAATCGGCAACAAATCAGTGTTATCCATCGAAAATAAGCTGATTTAACCACTGTCAAAATATATCACTATTCCCCACACACAAAAACAATGCTAGTGATCCAGAACAAACACTAATATCTGCGCAAAACCCCCAGTTCACCCGTGAAGAGTTGCAGCTAGCCACTGTGAAGCTCAGGGCCAAGTAATCACCTGGCCGGTACGGGATTCCGGCAGAAATCCTCAAAATAATCGCTGCAGAGCGCGAGTTAAGTGTGTCAAGCAAAGAAAACCACAAAGTTGTTATAATGTGCTCAATGTTCGAAGAATTGTTGAAGTTAATATTGCGTATTATTATGATGTTGTATGAATATTTTTATGTGTTATTAGTTCTTCATTCTTTTTTATATTGTATATTTCATTTAAAACTATTTCATATATTGATAAGGTTAATTTAGTGTTATTGTAGATAAATTTTGGTAATTTAACAAAGCTATCTTTAAATGTTTTATCATAATTAGAGAAAATTACATTGTTTATTTCAATTTTGCAGTTGCTAAAAATTATTAAATGGTTGTTATTCAGTGTCAAGTTTCTTTCGTCACAATTGTTCATTAATTTAGTATTATTTAAATTTTTTACGAGTATAATTCCAAGTTCATTTTCTTTTATTTCTTCTTTAATATTTTTGATTTTTGGACACAGATTATTATTATATACACAAACTTGTTTTCTTAACTTACTTAAATTGGGGTTATTAAAATATTCATAAGTATTATTTTCATAATATATTATTTCTCTTTCTTCAAAGTTAATTTCAAATTGGTTATTGTCTGCAAGTGGTNGATTTTTGGACACACATTATTATTAAATATACACAAACTGGTTTTTCTTAACTTATTTAAATTGGGGTTATTAAAATATTCATAATTATTATTTTCATAATATATTATTTCTCTTTCTTCAAAGTTAATTTCAAATTGGTTATTGTCTGCAAGTGGTGATATAAAATATCTTTTAACATTTACTATAGTTTTGTGTACTTTTATTAAAAATAGAATTTTATGTTTTTTGTACTTTGCTACTCTTAATTTAATGTTTTGTAATTTAGAAAAGTCAATTTCCAGGGATTGTATTTCCTCAGTTGTTAACATATTGTTTACCATGACTTTGGTCTTTGCAGCAATGATATTGTTTTGGATGTGTTCAATATTATCATTTAAAATTTTTATTTTTAACATAATATCCATGTAAAATAAATGTGAAAGAACATCTTGTACCTGTTTCGTTAATGTGATATTTAGGAATTTGATTAAACAAGTTATCCTCGCTGTTAATTTCTTTTACGTTAAAACTCAATATATATATAATATAATTCTCTTAATTTGGTTTGAACCCGCTTGTATAAATTATCTGGAAGTTCCATATATATTCCTACTCGTTTCGATTTTGTATGCTGTATATAATTGGTCTCTATGTCATTTGAGTTTATAAATATTTTTATATTTCCATTTATTATTTTTGTATCCTCCGTTTTGTTTCTGTGATTATAATTTGAGTTGCAAATCTATGTATATGCAAATCTATGTATCTACTGTATGGAGTGGTGTAAAATTTTGTTAGGTACTGTTATCTTCCTTACCCTTTATGTAGTTATTATGTATGCTATATTCGCCAAGTGTCAAGAGCCACCTATGGAGTCTTGGGTTAATATATTTTCCTTTCGTCTTTGTGTGCAACCAAACAAGTTGTTGATGGTCTGTTAGGAGTTCAAATGGTTTGCCATATAAATATGGTCGGAAATAGTTGACTTACCAGACGATAGCAAGCAATTCTTTTTCGATTGCAGCATAATGTTTTTCGTGATCGTTTAAGGTTCTACTAGCGTAGGCGATGGGATGATTTTCTTGAGAAAGGACTGCTCCTATTGCATTATCACTAGCATCTGTTTTTAGTTTAAAATGTTTAGACCAGTCTGGGTATTTCAAAATCGGAGGGGTAATGAGCATTTTTTTCAATTTTCCAAATGCATCTATATATTGAGTATCTTTTAAATTAAATGTTTCGCCAAGTCAATTGTTGAAAAGTAATATGCTTTTCCTAATTTGTCTAATATATTTTCTATATTATAAATAGGAAATTTATCATCGACTGTGATTTCGTGGAGTTTTCTATAAACTACAACAATACGCCATTTTTGTTTCCCTGAATTATCCGATTTTTTGGGGACTATTCAAATTGGAGAATTGTAAGAAGAAAAGCTTTCTTTAATAATTTTTTGCTCCAACATTTCATGCTCCTGCCTTTTAATTTCTTCTTCGTGTATCTTTGGGTACCTGTATATTTCAGAATATACAGTTGTATTCGTGTGTGGGTTAACTTTTCTCCTTCTCTATAAGACATATTAGAATATTTTCGCAAAATCAAGTCTATATATGTTTTTCCTCCTCATTCATATAATCTCTATAGAGTTTTGATACGCTTCCAAATTTAAAGTTGAGTGTTCCAGTGTAGGCTTGTTCGTATTTATGAATGTTATTTTATTGTTATTAATTTCAAGAAAATCTTCTTCAACATTAATTTTTGCATTTAATGCTTTTAGTATATTTTGACCAATTAGTCCATTGAAGATTTTATTTCTGAATGAGGTTACCTTCCAAGCTATTTTATTCGGGTCATTGGATTCTTGAGGTACTTCTGTTATAATTTCAAAGTCTACTTTTGTCTGTCCTGATAGTGTACTATATATGTTAGGTTTTACTAATTTAGTCCTTTTAACTATTGTTCAATTACTATCGGTAAATGTTGTTCTCGCTGCTTAATTGAAAATTTACCTCACCAGTTTCTTCTGTATCGGTATGATTTTCGTGAAGATGAGCGACATTATTTTGGTTTCTACTTGTGAATATTGGATTTCTATATGCTTCTAAATTTCTTGAAAATTGTTGTTGTGTTTGGGGATTATTTTGCCTCGAAGTATTGTTTTGGTTTTGAAACCAGTTATTTGTTTGCCTGCCTTGATAATTATTTTGATCTACATAGTTACGGCTTGGACTGAAATAATTACCATTATCTGGCTGTATATTGTTGCTTTTGTTAAATTTATTTTCTATTAAACCACACTCCTCCAGGCAATAATATGCTTCTCTAAGGCTCATTATGTTTCTACTATGTATTATGCTGGATACATGTACTGGCATGCTGATCAAAAATGTTTTTAATATCATTGCCTCGTTTATTGTCGGACAAAACTCTTTTGGTTTTCCCGGGTCTAGTTTAACTTATCTAATATATTTTTAAGATGATTGGCTTACATTATAATTTCTTACGTTCAGCGCCTTGTGGTACAGTTGATGATACGATTCGCGAACTCTTTTCTCTTTAGGACATGCCGATTATAAAAGTAATCTGCCATGTTGGTCCCGGAGAAAAGTTCGATGAAGGGCTCTACTTCGTTGATGAAAGATGTAACGTCATATATTCCGTCTCCCCGAAACTCTTGAATTCTCCCTGCTTCTTTCAATGCGTCCGACAATGGTAGCTCCTTTGCTCCGGTTGAGTTGGGTCTTCCGCCACATTCTTCGAATTTCCCATTGTAATGAATCGATTCGTGTTGATTTTTCCAATAGTTGCAGTGTGGTAAAATTAATTTCAATTTCACTTGAACAATTAAACGTATATTCGTTTCAGTTACTTTTCTTAAGAGAAGTAACCCCGTGACTGCGCCAATTAAGTTTGTCAAGCAAAAAAAACACAAAGTTGTTATAATGAAGTGTACTCTGCTTTATTGGTTCTTCTGAACTGAATTCTTAAGAACTAAAGTTCAGTCAGCAATGCTCAATGTTCGAAGAATTGTTGAAGTTAATATTACGTAAACAATTTGTCAATTAAAGTTAACAACCCTTATACAAATAAAGTGCTCAATTGTCGTTATGTACACAGTTCGCTTAAATATTGCTGAACTATGCGTAATCGATATTAAAGCAATAATTAATAACAAACGACAATACTGATTATGCTTGATCGGCAATATCATATTTCGGTTGTTTATAATTTAATTTGATTCTTCGATCATTGACCACTTTCAGCCTTCAAGGTTAAGCCTGAGCTGTGGTTTAGGGATTGTTGGAGGTGGAGTTGTTGTTGTTGATGTTTACATAACTCGAGCGGCAGTCAATTCGCCATCAGCATACCGTCCAATAGGCATGCTTGATACAGCGGGAAAGCTATACGAAAGCCTGTCTTCTAGACAATATATGTAGCTTCAGACCCGGCAGATCAACTATAGGAGCCATAAAATGCGTCATTAAAAGCGTGGAAGCAGCGCAGCGTAGATGGCATAAATATAAAACAACAGTGTTACTGGCGACTCTAGATGTCCGAAACGCCTTCAACAATGCTAGATGGGTAGACATGATCGACACTCTCGAAAAAAGCTTTAAGATATCCGAATACCTCAGAACTGTGGTGCGGAGCTACCTTAGCAACAGAAAAGTGTTGTATAAAATTAAAAAAGGGTCACGACAGATAACGGTTACGTCAGGAGCAGCACAAGGATCCCTTCCAGGCCCAGACTTGTGGAACATTAGCTACGACGCTATATTAAAGGTAGAAATGCCAGAGGAATGATATTAAAAGGGATACARAAGAAGCGCGAAGAAAGCTGAATCAGGTCGTGATACGGCTCGACACACACAACCTGCAGCTCGCTACGAAGAAAATAGAGCGGCTACTGCTAACAAACAAGTACATATCTCTCGATACGGATATTCTTAGGACAGGAGAGTAGTAAACTACCTAGGCGTAAGACTGGACCAAAGATTAACATTCTGGGTACAAATCCAGAACTCCGCGGGAAAGGCAGCGAAGATCACCTATCAACTGAGCCGATTAATAAGACGCCCCAGCCAAGAAAAGAGAAAGCTCCTAATGTCGACGATGCGCTTAAAAAGGAGCACTGGCGTAAGGTAATGGCCAGAGTGTAGTGCATCAAAGTCCTCAGGATTTCATCAGAGTACCGGTCAATATCAGGCGATGCAATATTAGTTATAAGCAGTAATGCCCCGTTTGACCTTCTAGCATATGAAAGGAAAAAGCTGTGGGTGCTAAAGAAATCATCCGACATTAATAAGATTAGRCAACAAATAAGGAAAGATACAATAACAACATGGCAACAAAGATGGGAGAATGAAAGTCGCGGCTGTGCCGATAGCACCGATGATGCGAAGGCATTTTTCACCCCTTCCCTTACTCGCAAAAGAAAAACAAAACAAACAAAAAAAAAATAAAAATACTCCAACGACATAGAGCTTTGATGCACAACTCTGGGGATGTACTAACGCAAACAATAAGAAAGTCATGCAACAATTTGAAAACAAAGTACTAAGACTAACTGTAAAATCGCCTTGCTATTGATGTGCTGATATAGGCATGAACTCGGTTAACGCAGAAATATTAAAAATTGCAAAAGCACATAGTGCAGGATTGCTATATCATTGTTACGAAAAAGTAGCTATGTTAGCTTCTGKAGATGAACCACCAAGACGACTCAAACGCCTCATACCCAGCGATCTTTCAAATTAGCCAATTCTCTCATAGTAGTTTTGTAATTTTGTAATTATACGTTTAAGTCATATGCAAGTTGCTTGTTAGTTCTTTCTTATTGAATATTTAATATCTTCAACAAAAAAAAAAAAGTATAAATAAATAGCAATAATAAAAATAATGGCAAAACCTCACATCTATATCTATTAATAAAAAATGCGGGACATTTTTTACAATTCACTGAAATATAATTTAATGCCGAATTCAAAGTTTACTTCAAATGTTAAATCAAGGGTTAGTTAAAAAATTTTGTCTTAATTCAAAGTTCACCTCAAATGTTAAATCAAGGGTTAATTAAAAATTTAGTCTTAACTGCACCCTCTGAATGCTATCGACGGTATGATCGTTTTTTCCATTGTATAGTTTTCGAAATAGACCAATTGCTCTCGGTTTATCACAACGCGCCACGTCAGTTCATACCTCAGCAAGTAGGAGTTAAAGTAATTGCTCCCGCTTTGCTTATTAGGCCAATCCCAATGCGCCACGTCAGTTCATACGTAAGCAAGTAAGACTTACGAGGATTACGTGAGTCATGCTATCAGATTGTTCGTAACACTCTATCACGGTATATCCTGCTAAACAGGATGTACTAAATTAATAACATGTAGAACGGCTATTTTGGCTGCAGGTCTCTCAAAGATGCTAAAGAGYGGCGCTTCTGACCTTTCCATCATCGCTGTTTCGTATTTGGGTCACTTTGGCTTTAAGCCAGCAGCTCCGTGGATTACTAGGATCATCTACATATGTGTGCTTTATCACCGACTTCGATTGTCTTTACATCTGTAAACCATTTGGTTCACTTGGTTATAATTTTCAAGTACTCCACTATCCAATGTCTCAAGAAGGCGCTTGATAGTTGCTGCGATGTTTAGCAGTTATGACGCAATAAAATGTTCTCAGTAGCTGGTTCCGCGATTGGCTTAACTCCAGTGAAGCTACCTARAACGAAGTGGTTAGSAGTGAGAGCTTCTTCCTCTTTCTGGTCGATGGGAGGAAGGAGTTCATCACTGGGGCGCCTAGTTGTCAAACTTTGTTTAAGCACCTGCTTTATGTGGTGAAGAGGATGGTATAAAACGCTAGTTGGTTGCAGTAGAAGTAAGGTGCTTGTTATATAATTTTTATCTCTCAGTTCAAACGCTAACTTCAGCTCCTTCTCAGCACCTTTAAAGTTTGTACCATTATCATTCCATATTTCCACCGGACTGGCTAGGCGAGACATAAAATAACRTACAGCTAGAATTCAGGAGTCTGTCGAGAGCGAGTATTCGATTTCGAGATGCACTGCTCTGGTTGTTAGCTCGGTACTTCTTTTGACCGTAACTCGGAGGGGACCCAAGTATTCAACGTTTACGTAAGAGTACGGTCGACTAAATGCTGAGGTCCGGAATGCGAGCAGAGAGGGCATCATAGGTGGCCGAGGTTGAGATGTTCTGTGTTTACAATGCTGGTAAATGCATCTAATATTAATAGCCAGTGTTCGTAGTTTTATGATCCAATAAAATTGCCTTATCTCAATCACCACTGTTTCCAAATTTCCATGATGATACTTTACATGGAAGTGGTTAATGATAAGGTACGTAACATGACGGTTTGAGGGCGATAATACTTGATCTGCCCGCCCTGTTATCTTAACTCTACAATTTATTCTCAAAACGCCGTGATGATCCAGGTAAGGTGATAGCTTCAGAATATTGCTGGATTTATCAACTGGCTTTCCGGCTTCTAGARTTGCGATAGAKCCTCCGAAGTTTTCGCGTATAGGCATTCTCCAAAGGTAACATTCCGCTTTATGAAAATCTTCTGTAATTGGTCCATTGCCGACTGGTTGATTATCTCGAATAATGCTTTGCCAGACCCGAAAATAATACATTCTCATATATGTTGCACAAAGTATACGGCTCCAAGATGAGATCTCAGTAGTTCTGGTACTACCTGATGCAGTTTTGAGGTTCGGTGATAAAATCTAGTAAACTGTGKACGGAGTTCTTCAGTTGCAATGTATTGCCGTTCGTCAAACATAAGCCACTTGTCAGGCGAGAGGTGCAGGAATGATGGCTCCCTAAAACATGGACTGTCGTTCGAAAAGTCTGGATCACCGTTCCATTTGGTTGCTTCGTCGGAAACGTTTTTCTCAGATGGAACCCAATGCTATTCCTTGACTTCGGTCAGCTCTAAAATTTCACTAACCCGGAAGGCTACGAATTGTTTGTAGCGCCTATGATCGGATCGTAGCCACGATAATACCGTTCGGGAATCCGACCAGTAAACGCATTTATTTATGTGGATAGAGTGCGATTCGATAGCATGTTTGTCGAGGCCTGCACCTAGAAGTGCTGCTTTCGGTTCTAAACGAGGTATGGGTATTAGCTCCAATGGCGCCACCCTTGTTTTGCTTGCGATCTTTCCAGAACCAGAAAAAGTCACAGGGGGCCAGATCTGGGGACGATGTATGCCACCCAAAATTTGATACAAATTCTTTGATCCATTTTTTTGAATAGGTAAAAATCAAAGACGATCCAAAACACGTACAAGCAAAGCAGCTGTCAAAATGGCCGGGCTTGTCGGCATAATTGAGAGACATGAGTACCAACATAACGCCACAAAAAATTCAAAATTCGAATATACGTAACCCACGAAAATTCAAAATTCGCGATTTTGAACATACCTCGTATTACGTAAACACTGATGAGTCCAAAACTATCGTAAATAGTCATGACCAAACTCAAAATCTCGCGTTTAGTAGGCCGCCTTCGATGAAGAAATATGTCAGAATCTCTATACTTAGTAGTCGTAATCCACCACATGCCTAAAACCTTTCATAAGGCAGTTCACTGTTAAGATCGAGAGATAGCTCATCGAGCGGATCCTTATTTAGGGCAAATAATACCCGACTCGAATTTGACAAAAAAACTTTTAAATGAAAGCCTCCACAAAGTGTCCACACACCAAGAGGACATTTCTTGTGAAAATCTTTTGCATTCTTTTTTTTACATATTGCGCGCAGCTTGGTGAACGTTTGTGGCCCCAAACGTCATCACGCTCATAGCAAATGTATTCGGCTCATTAGCGTTTGATTCATACCAAAGCAAACATAGACAAATACTAATATTTTTTGACGGCGGAGTCGARGGGTTCTAAACGTCGAATATACCCCTTTTGAATATAATCGCGAATCTTTGTGTGAAGGGTTTCAGCCAGGTCGTGGTTTTGTTGCATCCCTTTCCGTAGACAATTCGCCCGAAATAAGGCATCGATCAGTTWTCGGGGTTTTCAATGTCTGGAGACTTCCACAAGAAGCTGCTCTCAAGCAACCTCATCCTCCTTAGACATTAAGGCAACAGGTTTGGTCGACAAACCTAAGTTGTCGAGTCAAATGTACGTTGTGGTGATTTCAAGCAGTTCAGCTTGAGCAGAGCAATCACATATGTGATAAACGTGGTGTATAGGATCGGTGCCGGCTTTATGGATCAACCCTTTCAAGGTTCATCCTAATTTAGACACTTCTGCAATTGGCCCATTTTCTCCCCCATATATGGATTTTATTCAAGAGCCGCGYTATTTAAGCCTATCAGCAGTTGTGGAGCGGCGTTTGAATAGGAGTGCAATGACAATCCTTTCAAATGTTTGAACTGTAATCGTAGTTTGTTAGCGTCARGCAATTGAGTAGGCAACTATAGTTTCTTGACAGAGCGAACATCTTTAAGAGAAAATTGCCTATGCCCACTTAGAGCCGATAAAGTCAGGTCGGGTACGACAGACTCGTTCTCGTGCGGATGTGTGGTAGTACTAGTAGTTTTCGAAACAGTGCGCTTGCCCCAGTTGCCATAAGTGCATTAGTGTTGGCAGAATGCTCTCTGGCTATCATTTTGACATTCTTTGACACTTTGGTAACTACAGCTTGATCGAATTCCGAGTTGTGTAAAAGTGGATGATGACTGCGTGTGCATCCGTTAACGCCGCAAGATTTGACAAAATTTTATTTATTAATCGAATGAGTTTTCAAACATCGACGGCATAATTTTAGTTTACGAACAACTTGCCACCTTTGACTTCGTAGCATTACTTTGAAAGAGGCACAAATAAAAACTTCACTAACACTTGCATCGCAAACGATACATTTTACCGAACTAAAATGATGATTAAGAACAAGAACGAAGTTGGCACCTTGACCCAACTGAAAGATCCAATCACTGAAGTTTTGTAGGTTGCATGCTGTTAGGCTCCGCTTGTGCATTCCCCAATACGCTGATAGAAGCCTAGGTAATTTCGAAACCAATCGCTGTTCAAATTCGGGATTGTGCAAATGACCAGTGTTGCATCAAGCGACAATATATATATATATTTAAGCCTAAAGCTAAAATTAACAAAAATGAATTATAAAATATTGAATTATATTATTTTGTATACTTACCCTAATACTTCTTTGTATCACTAAAATATTACTCACCTTACTTACGTCAACGTAATCTTTTACAATAGTTAACGAAAGTTGAGAATTATTTAAACTTAACTTAAAATTTACACTCAGTAAAATAGTAATAGTGCAAAAATTCTTTTCKCAACCAATTGCCAAGTGTACTTTTGTCGGTGTTCGGTTTTCGGAGTCTGGGTGTTCCCTGTTCAGTGAAGGTGAAAAAACAACGAATTATAAACAAAAAAAAAAGTTATATAAAGCATTAAACATCCAATTAAACATATATATGTTCAAGTAGATATAGATATACGGATTGCGTGCAGTGGAACCTGTCAAAAATAACATATAGTAAATACATATATACATACATACGTGAAGACCAGTGGAAATCTATAAAAAAATATTATATACATATATATTCTTACCTCAGTGTAAAAAATCAAAAAAAGAAGAAAAGGGAAGTATTGCGGAGTATGTGCATATACATAGTGTAAAGTAAGAAATTCACCAAACAAAGATTTGTTGTGATTTATTTATGCGGTAAAGTGATGGTCGCAAATAAAGCAAAAAAACTTGTGTTTCAGTTTCAAAAAAAAAATAAAATAAAATAAAAAAAAACAAGTTGGCTTAAAGTGCCGCAAAATTCAAAAACCGGTAAAGCCTAAAACCGGCAAAAGCCAAAGTGCCGGTAAAAAAGACAAACCGTTTCCACCGCTATCCGATACTACCGCTGATTCCATCCCGTCGCTGTTAGTGTCGCTGCTGTTGTCATCACTCCGATGCCGCCATCGATGTCGATATTCAGCTGCTGCTGTCATCGCTCCGTTGTTGCCATCTCTCCGTTGTTGCCATCTCTCCAGAACAGGTGCCAAGTCGCTGCTCCTATAATTCCGCTGGTGCCGTCACTTCGTTGCTGTCGTTTATGCGCTGCTGCTTAAGTCATCGTGGGAATGAGCTGCCGCTGCATCCTGTGCCAGAGGGACGTAAGCGCCGGCAAACAGCCGACGCACCAGGTAACGAGTGCGATTTATTGAAAGTGGTGCAATCAAAAAACAATAATAACAAAACTGCAAACGCACGCTTTCAGTTTTTGGGTTATTTATACATATGTTATATATATTATACATATACATATCTTGAAGTGAATGTGAAGGGATTTTGGGATTGCGGATTCGCCTACATTAAGGTGCGACCTTTTTGTAAATCGCATAATTTAAAATTTTAATTCAGTCAGTTTTTTCGCATATTATTTCGTGCTTCACAAATTTAATTATTGGACAATATTTTCTCGCATTAAATTTTCAACTGTGCTATTGCTCATTTCACATAATTCATCGGTTTGGCTTTCGTATATTTGGGAACAGATATTATTTTGTTCTCGTTTTCGTACCCGATTCCAAATATATTTGTTGCCAACCTTTTTTGCTATTGGTTTGGCTTTCGTATATTTGAGAATCGATATATATTTTTTTTTTTTTTTGTTTTCGTTATCGATGTCTAATATATCTGTTGCCGTCCGTTGCAGATTTTTTCCGGAAATTTAATTTAAACAAGCAAAAATGAGCAAGCCAAAGATAACTATCACCAACCTCTCTCCAAGTAAGGAGTTGATCGACTTAAACTCATTAAAACGTCAAAGAACGGTGGTGAAAAATAGTATTTTGCGAATAAAGACGGGCCTTTTAGAAAAACGACTCGACTCGGCATATTAAATTCACATAGTGAAAAGCTAATGAAATGCCAATCTAAAATTGAAGAGATTGATGAAGGCGACATGGCCCGAGGGGAGTTAGACGACATAACTGTTGAAGCGAAATCGATAATCCAAAATATTTTAGCCAAAAATAGAACGTCAATTGCCGAAACATCTTTCGTAGCTTCTCACAGCTCAAGTCTCCCTAAAATCAATTTGCCGAAATTCAAGAGAGAATATTCAGAATTTAAAAACTTTACGAGTTTGTTTAAGGGTTTGTTTCATAAGGATCCAAATATCCCAGATATAGAAAAATTTAACCATGTGGTAAATTGTCTATCTGGCGATGCTCTGGGAACAGTTAAAGCGTTTCAGATGTGGGATGAAAATTATCTGAAAACGTTGGCAAGTCTCAAAAAAGTTTACAATGATTGATGAAGTGTCTGCTGGTTATGACTCTTTGCTATCTCTGGGTGACGAGAAGCAAATAACAAACGCCATTATAATACATATATGTAGTTATGAAAGAGCAATTTGAGTACGACCACTTACAGTTATGGAAGGATTATGAAGGAACTTTAAATAGAAGATTTTAACAGTTAGCAACGTAAGTAGCATTTTGTTCGAGGACGAAAATCGGAGCCACATGAAGCAGCCATACAAGAACGGGACAAAATCAACATTAGTTCCTGCAGATGCAAAGCAGCCAATATTCTTCAATGTCCTGCCCCACTTCAAGTCGCGTGTGGTACAACGGAGGTTCGAGTTTGTGAAATTGGTGCCCTTATGCATAAATTGCTTGCGTAGGGAACGTACTGTATCCAAGTGCAGAGCGGATCGATGTCGTGTATGCAATCGATCGCATAATACATTGTTGCACCAGTACACAGTTTTCTTCCCCGCTGCATTTCAACCCCACCCATCAACCATACATGCCATGCATACAGCGAGTATGCCGGATCGGGAAGTGCTGGCGACTGTTGTTATTCAAGTGAGGATCAGTAATGGTGAATACCTGCCTGCGGGAGGCTACTGGACTCAGGTTCCCAAGTGAACGGAGGACTTGGCACAAAAGTTGCGCATTCGTTGCCAACACAAAACGTTAAACATAACAGGAATTGGAAATTCCAATACGAAAGTGGTGACAAAATTAAGCGCGTTTGTTAAGTCGCGAGTAAATAATTACGAACTTTCGGCGGAATTCTGGAAAATGCGTTGCATTTCGGCTAATCATCCAGACCATAACATAAATGTTAATGGCTGGAAAATGCCGCACAATATTAAATCGGCGGATCCTGAATTCAATAAATCAAAAAAGATTGATATCATATTGGGTGCAGAAACCCTTTTCGATCTGTTAGCGGTTGGCCAAATAAAAAGTGTACCTAATCAACCAACTCTACAGAAAACCCTTTTAGGGTGGGTCGTGTCTGGCATATATGCCAGTAATTTAAGTCCTCCTCGGTTCACTGGACATTAAAAGAGACTTTTATGTCGATGACTTATTGACAGGATCTGAAAATTTTGAGTCTCTAGATCTTTTAAGAAGTGAGGTAATTAAAATATTAAACTCGGCCGGATCCAAATTAGCGAAATGGTTTTCGAACCACCCTAAATTTGTCGACAGTGATAGCATTGAAAAGTCATTAAGTTTCAATAACAAAAATTCAACTAAAACACTAGGAATCCATTGGTTGCCGAAAGAGAATTTGTTTCGATTTGTTTTGGATGCCAACTTTAATAATCTGCGAGCCACTAGACGTAACATATTGTCAGTCTCCGCTCGCCTTTTCGATCCTTTTGGATTATTAGCTCCACTAGTTACCAAAGCAGAACACCTATTGCAAGAGCTTTGAATCCAAAAACTAGATTGGGATGAGTCGATTTCATTGCGCCTTGACACTAGCTGGCAGAATTTCGAAGCCAACCTACTGCAGCTCTCGTCAATTAGCATTCCTCGGTGTGTAAACCTAGAGTCGACTGTTATATGTCAAATTCATGGCTTCTTCGACGCTTCAATAAGAGCGTACGGATGCTGCATATACATACGAAGCCAATCTGCAGACCAAGTCTCTGCCGCGTCTCGAGCTCTCGGCAGCACATATTCTTGCCAGTTATGGTTACGAGGTGCACCAATGTTGAGTCGACGTTCCAGAAAGTCGCATTTTGGACAGACTCTGAAATTGTATTGCACTGGGTAAAGACGCAAATATAGTGTCCGAAATACAAAAATTGACTGCGGATCAAGTGTCTCGGGGTTGTAACGTGGACGAATTGAATAATTCTATATGGTTTTGGGTCCACAATTCCTCCTAGAAAATCCCGCTTTATGGACAATTACTCACTTCCAGCTCTCCGAAAAAATGAAGCCTTAGAGAAGAAGAAAAACGCTGTCACATTTTCTGCAAATGTGAAAGATAACACTATAATGGCGCTGATTGAAAAATTCTTTTCTCATCAAAAGTTGCTTCGCGTGGTCTCATATTTAGTACGATGGATCAGGCGACCAAAAATGCCTACTGCGGGAAGAGCTCTGACTGCAGATGAATTAAACTTGAGTTTCTTGAAAATTGTCCAGGTGATTCAACATTATGAGTTTGAGAGTGAAATCCAAAAACTGACTGAAGGCACGACGCTACCCGCAAACTTGCAAAAACTCAAATCGTTCTTGCATGAGTAGTCGGATATGTCGCTTTCCTGTAAATTAATTCGCCTATTAAACCAACACCAGCGCATCTATTAATATTGTAGGATGCTCTCTGCGGGCATTACCCCCAGAGAAGGTGCCAGTGAATCCAGATCGTTGTTGCGAGAGATGGCAATCTTTGCTGTCTCAAGTAACAGCTTTGGAGACAGTGCTCCAAAGTATACTTGACGGGCCCTCAGGAGCACAACAAGTGGCTGCACCCCAAACGCAACATGCAGCTCAACGACCCCGTTCTCGTTCACAAGGACAACGTGCCGCCGCAGCAGTGGGTACTAGGGCGCGTCATCGCAACCGTCGATGGGCAAGATGGCAAGGTAAGAGTCGCAGACGTAGCAATCAAGACGGGCACTTTCAATTAAAGAACAAAAACAAACAAAATAAATGACGACCGACAAGAATACAATATTGGCACTAGATACAGAAAGGGTCCTCTTCAGAAATCCATTTAAAGAGAAAAAAAAACTGACCACGGTCATTACAAAATAACTAACCGAAATAGAATAACTACCTATTAAAAAATACAGAAAGGATCCTCTTCAGAAATCCATTTAAAGAAAAAAAAAACTGACCACGGTCATTACAAAATAACTAACCGAAATAGAATAACTAACTATTAAAAAATACAGAAAGGATCCTCTTCAGAAATCCATTTAAAGAAAAAAAAAACTGACCACGGTCATTACAAAATAACTAACCAAAATAGAATAACTAACTATTAAAAAACACAGTTAAAAGAAAAAAATAAATTCCAATTTCCTAAGTTCCTGGTAAACATTGACTGTAATACACATATCCATATTATTTTTTTTTTTTGCAATTATTTTTAACTTATTGAATCTGCTTTTCGTTTTACAAGCCTAACAATAAGTTATAAAATCTTACGTCTATTTAAAAACTAGGCAAGCTCAAGCAAGTGATTGAGCTGTTTTGGTGATACGTTGGCATATCTCTTCTTTTAAGTCGTGTTTGATCGCATAAATGTACCAAAGAATTAGCCAAAGGGTTTGGGTGATCGCGGAGTTTAGATATACATATATTTAATTCTGCTGCCGAGGTGAACTTACTATAATGAACGGACTATATGCTAAAGAAAGAATCTTCTATTCATTATAGTAAGTTCACCTCTACTCTAACTTGACTAACTACTTACCTAACTTGAGCTGAAATGACTGTACTAATAGGGATACCAAGGCCTTTATGGATATTTTCGTTACGCATGTACCATGGTGAACACGTGATTGTTCTAACAATTTTTGATTGAAACCTTTGTAATATTAGTTGCACAGGTCGTACCTTCTTGTCTAGGCTAGGTTTAGAGTTTTTGTTTACATTGCAGTTCTAATCTTCATACGTTTTATTTTACTAGATACTTGTTTTCTCCACGTAAGTGTTCTATCTAAGTGAATTCCAAGATATGATTCGTTTACTTATTGTACTAAAATACTGTTTAGTTTTATTACCGGACACATTAATTAATTAATCTTAGCGAATTATTAATTAATCTACGCTTCTGTTCTGTACACAATTATACGCCAGTTCGCTAACCATTCTTCGACAGAACTTTATTGCTTCGCTACTGTTCTTGATGCTTAGATGTGTCATTTGTTACGGCTCACTATTGCTGTGTTGTCCCGAAAAGTTAAAGTTAATACATTATTAGCTGATGGAAGATCTGCTGTATATACGAAGTATAGTGTTGGGCCTAATACACTGCCCTGGGTTACTCCAGCCCATATCTGTCGTTTATCAGATATGAAATGTGATGATAAAATAAGACTCCAATGTTTTATACAATTCTAAACGTAGAATTTTTTAATCTTGTATAAAAGACCCTCGTGCCACACCTTATCAAACGCCTGAGCTACATCCAGAAATATTGCTGAACAGTACTCTCTGTGCTCAAATACTTCCTTATTTCGTTAGTGATTCTATTTATTTACTCTATAGTGCTATGTTTTTCACTATACCCGAATTGGTGCCTTGGTATTATATTATTTTCGTGGAGGAAAGGAGACATCTATGAGAGTAACACTTTTTCAAATATTTTCAAAAGATAGGGTCTGATTGGTCTGTATTAAGACGGCTGTGCTAAGTCTTTCCGAGGCTTATCTATCAAGATAATCTGCGACTATTTCCATGAATAAGGATAGTATCCGAGGCTAAGAATTGCACTGAAGAGCAAAGAGAGCATTTTTGGGGTAATATTATCATGTCCTGGTGACTTTTTTGGTTTAAGCACTTTTATTATTCTAATAATTTCAGAAGGTGAAGTCTTAAAAGACTCGATTAAAATACCCTCTTTGGGTGATTTGCAAAACAATTAGTCTTTCCTAGTCACTTCGAGCCCTATTTTGTCCCAAGTTTCGTATAGGCATGCTGGAGTCAGTTGGTGGCTACGAGGACTTTTGGGCCTTCCAAAGGAAATTCTGCTTGTTTGAATTTGGACACTGCTTCTTTATATATGTACATTTCGGTGTTCAATTCAACCTCACAAACCAAAGCTTTTCTACTTCTCTGCTAGTGATTTTTCTGGGGCCAACCGGATTATAGTTTTTGTTTGGTGTTGCTGAGACAGCTGCATTAGTTATTATATCATTGCGTTCTCTATTGCTTTCGTCAATATCTCTCCCTGTTTTTATTTTGTACTCAACATTAATGTGGCTTCTCACGAATTTTTTATATTTTACCCAATTCGTTTTATAAGATGTGAGACCCACATTTGGATCAACGAATATTGGTTGTTCACATAATTTTAATAGTACACGAGAGTGATCAGAAGACAGATCAGTACATGCATTAGCTGTTATGTGCGATTTATCTAGGTGATTTATTCTGTAATCAACAGCAAAATCAATTCAATCTAGTTTTTTTTTTTACGATCGCTAGGGCAATATTTCGGCTTACCGTCTACTTCAATTCAATTTCTTTTATGTTTTAGCTCGTTGGCCGGTATGGATGTCAGTATGTCGGTGCAAGCCTTTTGAATGGCCTCTACGTCTGCTTAACGCTTTCTTTTCATGGGCAAATGTATTTTTCCGAAAATAAAGTATCATATCAGCATACGGGGAGTGGTTAATGGTTAAAATGTAGATTTTGGTCCTTCGAATGTTGGATTCTGAGCAATTTTAGATCGTTAGTCAATTTGTGCGGAACACACCGTGCACACACCTTTCGTAAGCCCAAATATCCGGTCAAAATGCGATAAACCAATGTTTTGGAGATGTTCATTTCATTCCCATGAATTTTAGTTTTGACGAATTCATGCACATATTCGATGGAATTTCCGGTGATAACGGATTTTGATTGACCCACATGTTGATCTTCATTTATGTCCTTACAACCACTTTGAAAATGTGGAATGCATTCATGCACTCTGCAAGGGGTAGGAAATCATCACTATCAACTTGCTTCATGAATTGAAACATTTGAAGTTTTACCAAACATACTGACACTTAAAACGTAATGACTTCCAATCAATGAAATGTCATGAAATTCTTACTGGACAATCGATAGGGATAGCAGATTCTAACGCACCTGTCAACATTTAATGGCGCCACCAGAGAGCACTGGATTCGAAGAGTCCTGTTCACTTTGGAACGCACCTTGTTTGTAGTAAGTTTCATCAAGATGTACCAATTTCTACGGATGATCATTTACATATATATATTGTCCTAGCACTACACCCATCCTGTTGGCCAAATCATCTTATCGATCGTCTGCGGTCGAGTTGTTCGCATTAGATGATAGAGTTAAGCGTCTGGCCATATGAGATCAGCTCATAGTGGATGAATCCCTTCCAATCCTACAAAATACACAGCAAAACCTTCATGGCCATGAATCCCGGCTTTGCCACTGTTTGGAACGATTCACCGGCTTTCACCCGTTGTTTTCGCTTGATATTGTCGTATGTGATCCATTTTTCGTTGCTAGTCACCATCCGCTTCAAAAATTGATGGAGTTCGTTCCGTTTCAGCAGCATATCGCAGGCGTTGATTCTTTCCTGAAAGTTTTTTTGCGTCAAATCAGGCGACACCCAACATCAAGTTTTTTTGTGTATCCAGCTTCTGTAGATGGTTTAAAATGGTTTGGTGACTAACTCCCATCTTCTCGGCGATGTCATGTCGTTTCTTAAATTTCGTCAAGAAACACTTCTTAATTTTACTGAAGTTATAGCATTTATATTGACTTTAGCTGGAGAACCGGCTACTATCTATTTTCCATACCCTTAAGCGATAAGTGTTAATCACCTTCAAATTTTTTTATTTTTATTTTTGGACAACATTTTTTGTTTTCATTTTTTTTTTTATAATGTGGCATTAAAAAATACATACCATCCTAAATTATTACTTTTTTATCACCAACCCCTATTTTTGATGTGAAACATCTATAGGCGCGGGTAAACATGGTTGTCACCGTGGCGATATAGGCAAGCTTATACATAATCATACATATTTACGCTGGTTTGTTGGAGAAGCTGATACGGTGTCAAAGGAAACAACCGTTCGTTTGTGTTTTCGGCAAGTTTCGGATTTTCTACAAATAACACAATGTTGTGACGCTTTGTCGTCGCGTCAGTTTTTCGACATATTAAAGTGCTGAACACAATGCTCGCGACTGCAAACGACATCTGTAAAACATCAAACTACACACGTTCTTATGGAGACAGTTGTCGTTCTCGCTAACTTCAATATATTCTTATATTTGCCAACGACAGTAGAGTTGACGGTAGAGAGATGAGGAAGAGTGAAGCCACTAATATGTAAAATATAAAATTATTCAAAGCTCTAACAAACCGTTATTTTATATATAAAAGCATAAAATAGCTCTGTTACATCATTTGTAATAACAATTGATCGTTTTAAACAAACAAATTTAAATATTTACTTATTTTTGAAGTGACAACTTCTTTAGGCGCGTTGTGCACTGATTTTGTGGGTACTGAAACAGACTGAGCCGTCATGCTCGGCTATGTAACGCTCCTTCGTGTTAAGTCGGCTGCAGTCTACTGAGGGAGGGGAGAGAGAATAGTTAAATATGGGTATTGAATGAGACTGAGCCGTAACGCTGCTATGTCATAGATAACTTGATGGCTATGTCACGCTCCATCGGGTAATAGAAGGGGAGAGAGAGAGAGAGAAGCCGAAGGATGGATAATATGATACGAGACTCTTTGATTCGAGAGAGAGCTGTCAAAACTCGCATTTTTTTATAACATTTGCCAATGATGCCACTGCTGAAGAATATTATATTAAGTATTTAATAAATTATACAAAACACTAAATTAAACACGTTGGAAATGCATACATATATAAATGCTAAAATGCAAAATCATTAATTAATTTACATAAACATTTATTTTGCCAAAATATGTTCGCATAGTTCAATGAAATTTCATTTCAGACTAATTTTGTCAAGCAATTATAGCGCTGCTCTTCTGGCATCCCGCCTTTTTCTCTAACTGCTGGCACCTCGATTATGTTTTGTTGCCAGCTCAGAAAACAGATCAGGGTGCCCTGCCAGCTGACAAGCGAGAGAGCAAGAGAAGAGATTCTGATCAAGTTATCTATGGCAGAAGGCAGAGCGAGAAAGACGTACTAAACGCGTCACTGTTATAGTCGCTAGCTGCATTGCCGTGCCGATAGCCTGTGGAGACTCCACATCAGGGATAATGGGATGCCCAACTTATTCCAGTGTGAGAGCTCCTCAAAATAAGCATTTTTTATAATATTTTCCATTATGGCCAGATTGAGCAAAATAAAATTTTTTGGGCATTTAAATTAAAACACCCAACATTTACTACGATTGCAAATTATTATATATTGCACTTTTAATATATGGCGAAACTATTCATTCCTTTTTTATGATTTTATGATATATTAAAATAACTGATTTTCGATATTTCAATACCTAATAAGGTGAATTAAGCCTGTTAGTTCTAAATTAATAAATGTTTTTAATAATTTGTAATAGAAAATTAATTMTATTATGCATCAAATTCCGAAATGCTTCATAATATTTATTTAAATTTCGCATTTTCTTTGATTTTCATTATTTTAAATTTTTATTAGCCTCCTTCCTCCGTTCACATATATTTTTATTATTATTTCAATCTGGCCGTTCCAGTCATTCCAATTGCAAAACGTCAAAACCTACTCAATCCAGTCAACTGTCAAAGTTCGGTAGGTTTTGACGTTTAGCAATTGCTTTCTCACTTCCAGTGAGAGAGGAGTGCGCTACATCAGCTACCTACCCGACGGCATTTCGCAAATGATAAAATAAATTTTTCAAGAGCTCAAAGCATGTGCTACATCAGCTCGAACCTACCTACCCTACGCCTTTGCGCAAATGATTCTATCATGCTAGCAAATGCCCACATACAGATTTGGCAATGGCAATAGCAATACGTTTGACAGCTAGTATTCTATACATTCTATCCTGTCGAGATGCCCCGTAATGTATTTCGTAATTCATCGTAAAAAATTAGTAATAAGAAATTAAGTATTTCTATTGGACTTTTTGATACACACGTCAGTGTTTAGACAAATTATTCACCTCTATAACAGAAATTTTATTATTTTATTATTAAAAAAAAATACCGCACTTTTCTATTATACTAATTGAAATAGATTGAATGTATGTAACTCACAAATATCAATTATATGAACCATAAATATTATTACCTTATGAATATAGAAGAAAAAAAAAACTTGTATTTCGTAGTATTAATCTTGCCCTGGTGAAGTTTTCACTTCTGTGGTGTGGTCATAAGCACACACACTTTTTTTGCATCACTTCCAACAAAATATTAAAATTTTAGTTTGTACATGCAAAATGGACAACTGTGTCGTCTTGTGTACATGCTGTTCATGTAGTAGGATTCACAACTGCTACTGCAATTTGTCGCGAGCATTGTTTCAGCACATGACTCTTCGACAAAACGTGAACTTCAGCCATTGGTTACCGGTTACCAAAAAAACAAAAAATAGAAAAAATAAAATAAAAAAAAAACATTGGTTACCCATAACAACGGAGATTTCGCATTAAGCAATAAGTGTACACATCTCCATCAAAGTTGTGTGTAGTCAAATTTACACATATTATAAGTATGGTCATATTTTCTTACATACACGACACACATAATTACATACATAATTATGTAAGTGAATATGCGCGACCGCTAGGTGTCTTAATATGTCATCAAACTTATAATGCCCAGAAAATAAATATGTAAATATGTAATAGCTCTTACAGATGATCAAAATTAATGCGCCTTAAGCAACGCTAATGTGCATTGAAATTTTATGGTGACATACAGCAGACTTGTGCATGTAGACAGCTGATAGTGAAATGTGTTTATTTAGTCAAAAAAAAAAAAAAAACAAAAAAAGTAAAATAGAATGAATAAGAGATATTATTAATACAAATTTTTGTATTTTTGGAAAATCAATATAAATTTAACGAAAAAATTAATTTATTATTAACTACGTCAAAAGATAATAGAGTGAAATTAAAAGCAATAATTGATCGTCTGTCCGGGCTATAACTTATTAAACTTACATTAATTAGTTATTTAGGTAATAATGCATGAATGACTTTATTATACATATATTTCCAAAGAAGTTAAGTATATAAATTATATGCAGGGTCGTTTGCGCATTGTAAATATGCGCATCAGTAAACGTACAATCCTTAACATCGGAAATAGTATAACTTTTCTCATTTAACACTGGAAATGCTCAATTCTTCTATTTTCGTGTCCCCTGATTTTAAATGTGTTGAAACACGTCAATAATTCTGTGGAAAAATAAAACAAATCATCGAAAACAGTAAATATCCCAAAAGTGAAATATTCCTAATCGTGAACCTTCTGTACTATTTGACGTTCTCTGCTACATATAGACTACGTATAGACTGCGTAATACATTTTGCCATGAGATGCGTATTTCAGACACTAGGTAGACAATTTCACGATTTTAGGCGAATTTCCGAAATTTCAAGGTCGGAGTTGGGGTTGAAGATGCAATCTGATCTCAAAACAAAAAGTTGCATTGGAATCAGAAAGTACTAAGGCAACTTTCCGCACTATTAGAAATACCGAATCGAAAAAAGTCCGGAATCGACCCACCCTACTGCGTATCGCCAATATATTAAATAAGAATAATAATATAGCGTGGTGATTGTTACCACGGCCTGTACCGCCACGGCGACAATGATATATATGTATTGTATATGAGTATATGCCATTAATATCGTTCCTAAAAGAAGAATTTCAGTTGGAAATAAACAACAATCCGGGAGAATGTACTACAAGATATGGTATCTTGATAATGTGATACCTAATACTTTTGTAACATACTTCAATTATCATAGACCAATTGTAGCAGTAGGCACCGCTGATTGGCGTAATCACCGTTTACGCGATTATAGCCATGGCGCCAATTAGATATTCTAAGTAAAGACAGGTCCTTCTCCAACGGAGTCCTTCCAACGGAGTGGAGGTCTTCCTCTTCCTCTGCTTCCCCCGGCGGGTACTGCGTCGAATACTTTCAGAACTGAGTGTTTTCGTCCATCCGGATAACATGACCTGGCCAGCGTAGCCGCTGTCCTTTAATTCGCTGCACTATGTCAATGTCGCCGTATATCTCGTACAGCTCATCGTTCTATCGGATGCGATATTCGCCGTGACCAACGCGCAAAGGACCATAAATCTTTCGCAGAACTTTATCTCGAAAACTCGCAACGTCGACTCATCCGTTGTTGACATCGTCCACGCCTCTGCACCACATAGCAGGACGGGAATTATGAGTGACTTATAGAGTATGGTTTTCGTTTGTCGAGAGAGGACTTTGCTCTCAATGGCCTACTCAGTCCGAAGTAGCACCTGTTGGCAAGAGTTATCCTGCGTTGGATTTCTAGGCTGACATTGTTGGTGGTGTTTATGCTGCTTCCAAGATAGACGAAATTATCTACAACTTCAAAGCTGTGACTGTCAACAGCGACGACTGTTTGTTTGATGACAGGAGATATTTCGTCTTGCCCTCGTTCACTGCCAGACCCACTTGTGTTGCGTCCTCGTCCAGTCTGGAGAGAACAGAACTAACGGCGCGGGTGTTGAGGTCGATGATATCAATATCATCGGGATACGCCAGCAGCTGTACACTCTTATAGAAGATGGTACCATCTCTATTTAGTTCTGCAGCTCGAACTATTTTCTCCAAAAGCAGGTTGAAGAAGTCGCACGACGAGGCTCGGAGAGGTCCTTACTGATTCTGATGGAGCTTTTCCCACGGTAGTTGGCGCAGATTGTGGGGTCTCCTATTTTGAGGATTGGGCATAGCACACTTAAATTCCAATCGTTCGACCATATTTTACAAAAAAGCTCATGCATGCTCCTTATCAGCTCTTCGCCGCCGTGTTGGAATAGCTCGGCCGGCAATCCATCGGCCCCCGCCGCCTTGTTGTTCTTCAGGCGTTTAATTGCTATCCGAACTTCTTCCTAGTCGGGTAATGGAACGTCTGCCCCATCATCATCGATTGGGGAATCGTGTCCGCCTTCTCCTGGTGTTGTACGTTCACTGCCATTCAGCAGGCTGGAGAAGTGTTCTCTCCATAATTCAAATATGCTCTGAGCATCGGTGACTACAAGAGTATGCTCCGGTCTTTATACCTTCTGTAAGCCGTCGCATTTTTTCGTAGAATTTTCGAGCATTACCCCTGTCGGCCAGCTTATCAAGCTCTCGCACTCATGCATTTCGGCCTCTTTCTTTTGTTGTCTGCTAATTCGTCTCGCTTCCCTCTTCAACTCTCGGATCTATCCCATCCCGCACGTGTTGCGGTTGATCGTAAAATTGCGAGGTAGGCAGCCAGTTTTCTCTCCGACCAAAGATACCTTCTTTGCCCACCCTGGCGTTAAAATCGCCAAGCACAATGTTGACAATTTTAGCGGCGGGTTCAGCTCTCATAAGTGCTTTCCATGCACTCATAAAATTCATCTTTGGTCACATCGTCCTTCTCTTCCGTCGGGGCGTGGGCGCAAATCAGCGATATGTTGAAGAACCTCACTTTCATGCGGATTGTGGCTAGACGTTCATTCAACGGGACGAATCCCACACCAAACTTGCGCTCCTTTATATGGCCATTGTAGTAAATGCCAAAAGGACCTTCTCGTCTCTGTCCTTGTCCCGTCTATCATATTTCTGGGACGGCGGTGATGTCAGCCTTTAATTTCACGAGGACACCAACCAGCTGGGCAGCGGAACCTTCTCAATTAAGGGACCGGACATTCCAGGTGCATGCCCTCAATTCGTAGTCCTTATTTCGTTTGCCATGGTAGCCATCAAAAGTGGGGTCTCTCATCCAAGGCTGTTGATTGGTAGTGTTTTTTTACGTGGCGGGTGCCAAACCCAGCGCACAACCCTATGTAGGGGATATTTCGCCTTCTCACTTTAGCTCGCCTTCAAACGGATGTTCTTAGTCTACCCAGAGGATACTTGGTCAAGGACCGGAAGTCATGAGTTGCTTGAGTCATATGTAAAAGAATCGTGTCTAGCCACTCCAAAGTGAATGGCGATCAGAGAGCTTTCCTCACTTGCGTGAACTTCTACACTTAACCCCATCCTCCACACAAGTTACTGATGAAAATAATTGAGTTGACGTGATTTTAAACAAATATTTGTATATATATATTTGGTATATTAAGAAATAAATGTTTATTGAATAAACTCTCTGTCATAATTTTATGGAAAAAATTCATAATATTGTATTCTTTCATTGTGTACCATATTTAGTTCCTGTCATAATCTGAACTTTTTAAGCTATTAATTTATAAAATAATTTCAATGTTTCACATCTGCCAGCTGTCAACTGACAGCTCACCTTTTTTTTATAGCCATTTTAGTAATATATTATAATAATTTCTCATCCTGCTTGATAACTGATTAATTATAGTGTTTTTAAGTGTATTTCGATTGAAAATCTAAAATTTTTTTTACTAAAATAAACATTTATTTTAATAATTAAAGTTTAATCCTGATGGTATATGCCTAGCGTCATTAATCTATGCCACACTATACCTTAGACTGAAGCCGGTCTCCTGTTTCACCCACACAATAAGACTTTTCTCACTCTCTACACAGTTTTCGGCCATCATTATTGTTTATGTATCAAGTGTAGTAGTAACGTTTACAATTATCATAACGATATCTCAGTGTAACTCTCATATTAATTATTATAATACTTTATTCATAATAATAAAATTGTTAATTTAAGTGTATTTGTATTCGCAGAAAAAATTACCAACAACGCCAATAGGTACATCGTGGTATTGAATATTATGCTCATTCAAAAGTGGTAATTGGTGCTATGGATAAGGAAAGCCAGCGTTGTGATGCTCGCAAATTCAAGAATGAGGTGGGTTCTTATTTTTGGATGCACCGGGTGGAACTGGCAAAATACTCCTTATTTCACGAATTCTTTCTGAAATACGATCAAATAATGGCATAAATGCATCTTCGGGGATTGTGGCAACTTTATTGGATGGAGGCAGAACAGCTCATTCAGTAGTGGCGACACTCTGTTGGTGCTTTCATGTGATTTTAGACAAACGCTTCTCGTTATTTCACGTTCAACATACGCTGATGAGATCAACGCTTGCTTAAAAACATCTCCATTGTGGCGTAATGTTGAAAAAGTACAACTGAAATTACATATGCGCGTTCAAATGTTTGAAGATCCTTACTCTGAAACATTCTCAAAACAACTCTTAGATATTGGATAAGTTGCTACAGATGAAAATTCGGTTTCCGGTTAGATTGGCATTTGCAACGACAATCAACAATTACCAAGGCCAAACGATTTCTATTTGTGGCTTAGATTTAAGCACACCATGTTTTTCACATGCGCAATAGTATGTAGCATGCTCTCGAATGGGTAAACCATCCAGGTTGTTTGTGCTTTCTAAAGATAGGCTAACAAAAAATTCGTTCACCTATAGCATTAGAAGATTTATGCTGTTTGTTAGTAATTAATATGTGATATGTTATTTTAAGGAATCAACTACAATATAAAAACTTAAAAGTGAGTTATTTTTGTGTCCACTAGAATTTATCTAGAAACTAGAAATAATTTATAAGGCAAAAAAAGTTTACCGTGTCAACTACAATAGTTATATAGTAATTTGAGAAAGTTAATGTTGTAGTCATTGTAATATTATGAAAATATAATAATCTAAATAAGAACAAAGTGTTATATAGAATTAATCGCCATTCACAGCAACTTTATTTTGCTTATACCTTATTGTGTTGAAGCAAATATAAAATTGATAAGCTAAATCGCATTGGTCCAGATACTCCACATAGGTGCAAACAAATGTGGCTTCGTTTATAAATTCCGGATATATCGCATCATAGTAGTTAATTATTCGCTTTGTATTTATTTCATGTACTCTTATGAAACCCAGAACTTCCAGGAAGCATTTTATGAAACACTTCATTCGCGAAAGTGTGTCCTCGAGCAGCACCTTTAAAATAAATATAAAATTATATTAATTAAGGAGACCAAAAGAAAAAAGGAAAAGTTAACTTAAGGGAGAGAGAAAATAGACACAAATTATTATAAGATATTTGATTATTTACATTTTCAACGCATTATAATATATTTTTTAAAATAGTAATTTTAAAGGTCAAGAAAGTCATGGGTCTAACAAAGAGAAATAATAAAATTGTATATATTTTTAAATACTGAAATATACCATATACCGAAATACAATAAGTATTTAATACAAAGTATTGACCAAGGTTATTACTAAAAATAACGGTTGAAGTATACTATAAGAGTTTGATGCGGTTTTTTTAATAGATAGAGTGAGTTAGGAGGAAGGTTTAAAAATATAATAACATACGTTAAATAGTAGACAAATGTACAGAAAACTCTTGGATACACCGTCTATATGTCTGGATATCCCACAATAACATTTTGTTGTCATTTAGCAAATAATGACTAACTTTCGAAGCGATTTTAACTAATACAGCATTAATCCTTATAGAATTGAATACCTTAAATACTTTGTTTATTAAATATAGACCAAAATGGCACTTTACATCATATAATGAATATTCTCGAAGATATTATATAATTAAAAATTGCGGGACATAGAATACTTTTTATCTTTTTATATTAAAATTTAATACAATTCATTAATATAGAAATTATATTTTAAGTCATTTGAAAATTTTGTTATTTCAAACAAAAATAAAGAAAATAAAAGCCAGGGAAATACTATATGGCGTAAACTTCAACCTGAGAATCAAAATCCAAGAAATTTTATATATTCATATAATATATATAACTCCTATACTGACCGACACATACGAGTTGTTAGAAAGCGAAACGTTTATGGAAGTTGGGGTAGTATCGATATGCTACCAACATGTTATTTACTAAAAAAAACTAATCATATACATATAAATATGTAGTAAAGTCTGCCGAATTTTCGAAAAACCTGATATTAGTCATGTGGGTGGTAAGTCAAGTTTTCGCTCAAATTTATATGTTTTAGGCTAAGATACACTGTTACGAGTAAAACACGCTATGTCACCCGCAAGTTCGAAAATCTTTATATTAAGTATATGGGCGCTAATGGAAGTATTATTAAGATTCAACCGATTTTTGACGTACAGACATACCATTTTAAAAGAAGAATTCCTGAATTTCAATTATACACCTTAGAAGTTGACTGATATTTTCAAAAAAAAAGTAAACTATAGGTACTGGTCCAAATATTCAGTATATAGAAACTTGATTGATTTTTTTTTTTCTTTTTTTGGATTTGAATCATTTTTGGTCAAAAGGTGGCATATGGAAAAGACATTATTCGTGCAAAATTTAATCTCGTACTATTAATTGCTTCTCGATTTGTGCACTGGCGCGTAAAAGAATCAAGTGGAATTTAAACTTGTGCTATATGGGACGTAGGCGTAGCTATTTTCCGATTTCGCTCATTTTTACAACGTGACCCCCGATTTCATCCACTCTCACACTGTCTCATAAGATTTGTAATCAGCGACTTGGTTGTAAAAGCTTGAGTGGTTGAGGAGATATGTATATTAAACTTGGAAGGGGTGGGGCCAGGAACAGTTTTTCAAACAATTTTACCTACAGGTGATCCTTGCGACTGGAGTTCTCCGTACCAAATTACAGATTTATACCTTAATTTAGAGTTTAGTTATGGTACTTTATGTATTTTCGGTTAATGGGAATTTGTGGGCGTGAGAGTCGTCCGATTGTGCCTATCTACGATACTAAGGAACCTATATACCAAGTTTCATCATGATTACTCAAGTTACAGCTTGCACGGATGGATGGACGGACAGACAGACAGACAGTCAACCGGGATTTATATTTTCTCGTCACCCTATTTATTTATGTATATATGTGGAGATCGCCACTCTACACTAATTATAATAATAACTCCTAATTTTTATTTGTACTGTACATAATAGTTATTCGTACCATACTTCTTAAGTTGCCATTTTATGCCATTTATCCTAAAACTTAACGAATGTAAGAATGTTAGATCAAAAGCACAAAATTGAAATATAGTTCGTCCACGACCATCGAAGTGTTAACAACGACTCGCTTAGTACCGCATCACCACCAAATATATGACCGGATATCTATCTCGATTAGTTTTAGGTGATACCTACAACCCTTAGGTGAAAAACACTACATAATTTGACAGTGAGTATATCATAAATATTTGTCTTTCGAAATGCCCCGTACGAAGATTTTAGTAATGCGATAAGTATGTATGTTTTAATCGTTGCTTCGTTAAAGAGCTAGAGAAGTGCAAAAATAGATAGAGATAGAACAAACTGAAACCCCAAAATGTTGCTAAGCGCATAGCTCAACAACGCCTGGACCAATTAGGCCAATTTTTTTTTTTTTTGTTTTTTTTTTTTGTTTTTTGTTTTTTTTGTTTTTTTTTTT